>NC_079134.1:18145544-18376600 GCF_945859705.1 Episyrphus balteatus | reverse complement strand
AAAAAAAAGAAAAAATGGGCAGCCGCTGGGGATCTAACCTACAACTCTTGGGTTATAAGGCGAATGCTTTACACTGAAAATAATAAATTTCGTAAAATTACGAAAATCGTTTCATACACTACATTTTCGTTGGCCCAACGAAACTTTCGTTGGCTCAACGAAAATATGTAATTTTTCGTAATATGAAAACCTTCATCAATTAATGAAAACGTTTCATACACTTTTTCTCCCTTTTTAGTGCCAAAAAATCCAATTCAATGAAAAGATTCATCAATTAACGAAAAATTTCATACTCATTTTAAAGAATAAAAATAAGAATTTTTTCCTTACTTTATTAAAGTTTTAATTAAGTAACGAAAAAATTCATTAACTTATGAAATTCAACATTAACTAACGAAAATCTTCATAAGCTTATGAAAATTCTTCATATACTAATGAAATATTACATTGGCTTATGAAAAAATACATCAGTTAACGAAAAAAATCGTTGCCTTACAAAAAAAAAAAAACGTAGACTTGGGTGCATTTCTGTTTTAATAATTAAAAACTGAATCTTGCTTTATATAGTTCACATTAGGTATTTGTTTAAAAATCTATGTAAGCTGAGCTGAATATAAAAAAATATTTGCGTATTGACAAGGTGTCTCACGATAAGTCGGACTCATCAGTTGACTTAAGTGAGCTCCACCGGGTCGAAACGCCAATTTTTGGTTTGGACTATATTAAACTAGCCGACCCGCCCGTTGCATAGCGCTTCGCTGCTATGGTTATGAGTGGAATTATATAGTGTTTTATAAATAGTGTTTTTTGTATATAGTTGAATGTTGGTTAGATTGTTTGTATGTTTGTTTGATTGTTTGATTGTGTGTTTGATTGTTTGTTTGATTGTTTGTTTGATTGTTTGTTTGATTATTTGTTTGATTGTGTTTGATTGTATGTTTGATTGTTTGTTTGATTATTTGTTTGATTGTTTGTTTGATTGTTTGATTGAATGTTTGTTTGATTGTTTGTTTGATTGTTTGTTTGATTGTTTGTTTGAATGTTTGTTTGATTGTTCGTTTGTTGTAAGTGTTTTGTTGTTTAGTTGTATAATGATTTAATTGTTTGGCTGCCTCTTGTTTTTTGTCTGTCGATTGTTAATTGTTGTTTATTCTCTGATGTTCATTGTTTCATGTTTATTGTTAGGTGTTTGTTTTTTTGTTATTAAGTTGTTTGGTTGGTTATTGGGGTGTTTGGTTGTTTGTTGGTCCTTGTTTGCTGTTTGGTGCTTGTTGCTTCTTTTTGTTTTTGTTGCACACATGAATACATTTAATCATTTAAAAAACTACTTCTTGGACACGTTATAGGAATAAGGGTGGGGTTAAAGTTTTAGTGGGGTTAACAGTAAAGTGGGTTTGAGTTTGTTTATATGCAAAGTTTATTATAACTTAAACAATATTATGTATTTTGATGATCAAGTATCAACTTTTGAATCTAAAAAATTTTATTATAGGTACATCTCCTGTTTCAATTATCTCTCATGCTTTCTATTGACGGAACATAATATTGATTTCTGATTGTATGATAATTATCTCAGGATATTGTATATGAAATTAATAGAAAATTAATAGAAATTGAATGAAAATGAAATTGCACAGTCATAGTTTATTTAATTACCTATCTACAGTATAAATTTAATTTATCTATCTATTAAAACAAAGAAGTTATAATCAAATTATTTTTCGTGTCGCTTTTTCGTTTCATCTTGTTTCAAATCACTACGATACTAAAGAAGTTTTCACTTCAAAAACAAAACTGTCATAAGTACTCAAAAGTATTAAAAAACAATATAATTTTTAAAAATCTGCGTATTTTACAAAAAAAAAAAAAATATTTAATAAAAGAAAAGAAAATATTTGCTAAATACGCTTGAAAATATTCATATTTTCATATAAGCCTACAAAAACAATTGCAATTTCTAATATTCTTTTTTATTAAAAATTCATCTAGGGTTAAGTGCGTTGCACTTTGTTGCATGAAAAAAAGTAATATTGGCAACACTTGTAACATAAAATAAGTGCCTTCTGGTATGGTCGACCATTGTATATATATTTCCATAGTACTATCAAGGAGACAAACGATCTTAGAAACTCTAGTGGGAGCTTAAAAAAGCAGAATTTGTATGAAATAAATGCACTGATCGCTACCTCAAAATAGTTGTGACTTAAAGTAATACTAAATTCGACTTCATGATAGTAGTATAGAAATATAATGTGGTCAACTACGTTTGTAAGTTTGAGCAAGTTCAATTGAGACAGTAAATTTTGTGACTTTTCATCAAATGTTATCGTTCATGTTAATCGGTAGTATTTTTAGCATTTCTTTTTCTATATATGTAGATAGTAAATATTCAAAAAATATTTTCTGCGAAAGAAGTAAAGTCGTAAAGATAAAATTAAAAGACATATTAAAATCAGATAGGTAGCTCAAAAAAGTGAAAAAAGATGGTACTCGTTAAAGTTACCAGAAAGATAAATGACTGGAGGAAGCACTAATGAAAATATTATCATACGTGTGTTATTATTGCAAATAGATTGAATTTAAAACAAAAGAAACAATTTGTCTACCAACAAAATTTGATAGGGCGGTCTTACCCTCATGTGGGGCCAAGAAAGTTTTTTTTTATGTTTTTTCAAAACGTATTATCTTCTTTTCAGTGTTTTTTATTAATTTTGAGAGTTTCTAAAAAAATAATAAACTTAATGAAAAAAGACTATGGGCCATATTCATTGACGCTGTCTAAGTTATTACTAAAAAAGACTGGAGTTTATCCTTTTTAAATAACATTTTATAAACCCCAGTCTAAGATAAACCGGGGTCTTAAGACGACTATTAATGCCCCTTTATTTTAATTAGAAGAAGTTTTTTATTGGTTTTAAGACAGTTAAACACTGAAAGGCCAGACGGCCTTTCCCCTACTTTCCCTAATAACACTGGTCTGCAAAATTTAACTTTTTTTTTCTCCTTCAAATAATTGTTTGATATTATGACAGATTAGACTTTCTTGAATCTAAACCTGGTTTCAGAAAAATTCTATCAGGTACCATTTTTGTAAAAATGATTTTTGAAAAATGTGGTTAGTTTCTAAAAAATCAACCTTTTAGATTTATTTGAACTCGTGCAAAATTAAAACTATTTGTAGCATTGAGCTCAAATTTGGAGGACTTATTCCTCGTAATATGGCCTATCGATTCACACCAAATATGTCCTTTTACATTAATGTTTACTCATGTTTTAAAATACTGATTTATAAAAAAAGCAGAAATATCGAAACCCTTTACTTTTTAGTAAATCCAACATGAACAAAAACACCTTAATTAAGGAAAATGTAAAATATCAACGCCCATTATATTTAAAAAGTCAAATATGTAAAGAAAACCATAATAAAATACATTAAAAAAATTTTTTACGTGTTTTGTAATTTTATATACTATTTATCTATGTATTTATAAATATCTTATTTGTAATAAACCATTCGATAAACTGACTTATAAAGCTTCAGATTTGTTTCTCCTAGAAACAAAAGTATACTTTTCTTAAAATGTTTGATGTGCTGAGTTAGAATCCGAAGTCAAAAAAATTCTATCACGTGAGGATTTATTCGCATTAAAGTATCACAAAATCAAGTTTTTTCTTAGAAAATCTCAATTAAAACTACTATATCTCACAAACCAGAGCTGACCGAAATTTTGAGTTCGGATTCAAAATCAGCACACTAAAGTCCATTAGAAAAGTATATTTTTTTTTTCTAGGGAGAAAGATATAATAAAATTTTTAAAGATAAGTTTTTTTTATGATAAGATATGCCAAACCTACTAAACTTACTTAAGATATCTCGGAGAAGAAAAGAGATATTGAGAAGATTGAAACTTAATTTGAAAGAAAAAAATAAGTTCTTTTAAAAACCGTAAGAATTTTAATTGAAAAATATTACATTATGCCAAAATATTTCTTCGAAAACAGCAAAAAAATGGGTTTTTGAGATTGTCTAACGGGAATATCTGAAAAACGTGACGTACTACATCAATTCTGACTTCGGATTCGGAATCAGCATACAAAAATCCTTTAGAAAAGTATACAATATACATAGTTTTATTTAAAGGAGGATTTCCTTGCAGACCAGTGTAAGCTTTGAATGTTATCTTTCATTTAAAATCGCATTTATAATGATCAAAAATTAATTTCCGAATTTATAATTAATTGTTTTTTAAGATTAATCCAGAGTTCAAAAATTAATTCATTTTATGACTAAAAGCGTTGAATTTTGCTTTACATATAAGGATAATTCAATTATTTTTCATTAAGCTTGTAATTGACGCAGAATAATGTTTGATATGGATACATTTTTAATTTATCAAGTTTGCGAAAAAAAAGTAATCATAACAGTTAAAAGTGTAATATTTAGTCAGTTTTTGGAATTGAAGACTTTCTTGCTTTAGTTTTTCAAAAATTTTCAAGGTTTTTTTTTTATTATTTAAATTTATAGGTACATCATATTGCATTTCTATTGATATACAAATCCAGCAATTATTAAGGAAACTGTGAGCAATAATGTGCTGGTGTTGTACAATATTTTAACTTTTCATAGATTTACCTATAAAATTTTAAATTTTATGATATTTGAAAAATTAATTTGAAGCTCGTAGACATTATAAAGCAATAATTTTTATTAGTGTAGTAACTAAAGCAAATTATTAGAAAACCCGGCCGAACAGATCTGATTTTGATGATCTTTTTTTTTTTAAACGATGAAATTAAATTTTTTTTAACAAAACCATTTTTTTGCTTAAATTTCATAAGATAAATGATACTAAAGATTCTCTACGTAATTTAAGGAAAACAAATATATGGTAGTAAAAGACTACCTTTAATTTTCTCACGAACTGACTTCAAATGCAAACAAAATATTTTAAACCCAACGGCAGCACCTACAATATTTGCATACCTACACTTTTAAAAAAAAAACCAGAATCTCATTTCTATCTATATAAATTTAAATTCACTATATAATCAAGACTTTTCGAAAAATTGGTCCTCAACTGAGAGTTTTGTAAAAAAAAACCTTACTAAAAATTTTTAAATGGCTTTTTTTTCAAACTTTTTCCTAGTAATATTTGAATTTATTTTGAAAAAAATTTTGGCCATAGATATTATCAGATGAATTCCGAAGAGGAAAAGGTAATACCTATTTATTACAGATTTGAAAAAAAAAAAAAATAAAAATTACTTCATTTTCATTGGATTTTTTGATAAAAACAGAATTTTTGCATTAAAATAATTGATTTTCTCAAAGACTTTGGCAAATAAGAACTTTAAACTTTTGCTATTTTACTTTCAACAATAAGGGCTATTGAATGGTGAAAAAATAACTTTATATTTAAATGTTGAACTTAAAAAAAATTAGCTAATTTACAAAAAAAAAATAGTTAATTTTTTTTTTCAAAACTTCTATTAAAAAAGTTCTTCGAAAATGAAATACTTTTAAATTTTTTTCATAAACTGTAATACATATTGACATTTCCTTTTATAATTTCAAATTTTAAAAAATGTGGCTAAAAAAATTTGAAAAATAAATGCAATTTATATTACGAAAAAGTTTTTAAAAGGACATGTTAAAATTTTTAAATAATTTCTTATTTCAAATACTGCCACTTTTGGAGCTTTAGTTACTCTACTATATTGGACAATATTAATGAACATTCTAAGTACTATTTGAAATGAAAATAAAAACTTTTAATGCAGCTGGTCAGAATAAGTGAGAGAAAAACATTTTATTTTTCAAATAAAACCTTCAAAAATTATGGTAATTTTCAGTATTATTAATTGATCAAAATACATACAGTGACCCTAAATATCATGATTTATTTGAGAACCCATTTATTGTAATTTAAAAATAAAAATACCGAAGTAATAAGTGGATTTCTGAAATCAAATCAGAGTTTTTAGAATATAAATTTTTTCCGACCAAATACCTTGAATTTTGCTTAGAATTGCGTATAAGCATATTTCAATTATTTTTCAAGACGCTTGTAATTGACATACAGTAAAGTTGATAAGTCAAATTAAGCATACGTTTGTGTAGAAAAATAGTAAATTAGATATATAACACTGGTTAACAAAATTAAACTTTTTTTTTGTTGCCGAAACAAAATTATACTTTTCTGAAGGTTTTCAGTGTGCTGAACTCGAATCCGAAGTCAAAAAAAATTAATCAGCTCCCGTTTTTGAAATATTACCGTTAGAGTATGCAGTACTTCGGACCTTATTTTTTTATATAAGGAAAATTGTTTGAGCATATTTAGTAACGGTTTTTATAAGAACTATTTATCACCTTTTTAAATCTGTTTAAATCTTTCCGATATCTTTTTTATTGCCCGAGATATCCTCAGTTGTTTGGTATTTTTATAAATTTTATGACGTCATTATCTCCTTTATGATATATGAAGAAAAACCCACTTACTTAATTTTAAGATATCTCGGGCAATACAAAAGATATTGAAAAGATTTAAACAGTTATCGAAAGATGGAAAACAGTTTTTATAGAAACCGTTACTAAATATTCTCAAACAATTTTCCTTATACAAAAGAATAAGGTCCGAAGAAATCAAAAAAACGTTTTTTTGCATTTTCTAACGGTAATATCTCAAAAACGGGAGCTGATTAGTTGTTTATGACTTCGGATTCGAGTTCAACACACTGAAAACCTTCAGAAAAGTATATTTTTGTTTCGGCAACAAAACCTTTGTAAACCAGTGTAATTAATGCATAAGAAAAGTAATCAAAGCGGTAAAAAATGTAGTACTTAGGGCCAATTTATTGACTCTCCATTAAACTTTAAATCTCCATTAAAAAAGGGAATTTTAAATTAAAAAACAAAATTCATTTATTCAGTCTCTTTTAAGAGTTTTTTAAGTTTGACTACATTAACTAATAGAGCATTAAATTTAAAAGTCGTTTTAGTTAAAACACCAAAATCGAAACAGAAAACAAAATAGTCCACCGAAGGAATAAACATCGAAAAATTAGATAACATTTCTTTAAAGGATTGTTGAAATAAATTATTAGTCCTAATATGTTTGTGTAAATTTTGTGATGTGATTTCAATGAAGTTATATAAATGTATTGTATCGGTCTACTTCTGAATAAATATTGCTTTTATGCACCTTTATCAACTTCAAATTCTATTGTAGATTTTTTAGGTGTATTAAGGAGTCACGCGGACGATTGCTAAGAATCGAATAAGATTCATATCTACATATTTATGACAAAAATTCCCTAATACGTTGTCCTAAAACGACCCAAAAAAAAGAATCTCTCTGGACGCCAAAATTCTGGTTCTAGTAAAGCAATTATCGTGCTTTAAGGAAAAGGGGCGAAGAGCGGACAGAATTACGAAGTTATAAAGTTCAAAATTAATTCAAATTGGCGCTCCTAGAGCAAGTCGTTTTCTTGTCGTTTTAGTACAAACGACTTATAGCCTGTTT
Source organism: Episyrphus balteatus (assembly GCF_945859705.1). Classification (NCBI taxonomy): domain Eukaryota; kingdom Metazoa; phylum Arthropoda; class Insecta; order Diptera; family Syrphidae; genus Episyrphus; species Episyrphus balteatus. The sequence continues at coordinate 18,369,077 of NC_079134.1, read as the reverse complement.
TCATTTTATTGCAACATTGCACTAAAGATAAAGATTTTGAAAGGACATAAATTCAAAAAAATTAATGGATCTACTCCACAGAACAGCACAATATACAAAATCATCTTCTCCACTTCAAAGAAACACAAGCGTTGATGGATAATATTTTCATCTCATAAAATTGCAATTGCATCAGTTTTTGGTACACACTGACATTTTGATACCCTCGCTTATGGACCAGTTTTTATATTTGTTTTATTATTCTTCATTTAAATCTTTTAATTCAAATCTATGTATCTATTTATTATACATATTTAATTTGACAAATATTAAATTTTGACAAATTAATTTTTCAAAAAAATAAAAAAATCCCTAGGATATTTTTAACAGAGTTTTAAATTTAAAGTTTCCATTAAAAGTAAGCACTTTAACTAAAAAAGGGTGAATTAAAAGAATTTTTAATGATGTATACTTAAAGGCGTCAATAGTTTAACAACGCTTTTAACTAAAACGATAAATTTCAAAATTTAATGGGGGCTCAATAAATTGGCCCTCAGTCTGTTTTTTCTATATAACCCTTTATTGCTTTATTTTTTTAAGAATTTTGAAAGATTTTATTTTTTTAATTTTATATGTGATATTACCTTTCCATTGATACCTCAATCAGATAAATCAAGCAAGTATCAAAGAAACTGTGACAAATCATGTGAAGGTAGGTTGTAATATTTAAATTTTTTTTATCTCTTGAAAAAAAAAAACACAAAAATATTATTTTTTTATTTTTCTTACCACTTTTTTGGTTAAAAATTTATAAAATAATAACACCATATTATAGCTTGTTACTTAAGCTAAAAATTGAGACTTTATTTATATCTGTAAGTTTTGTAGAAAAAAAGTAATACATTTTTGAAGTCAATCAAATTTTACAAAAAAACTACCTTTTTTATATTCTTTTATTTAAATATCGATTTTTTAATATGAAAAGCTTAGAAAAAAATTATACCATTAAAAAGCTTATAAAATTTCCTAAAGAATAAAGCTATATTAAAATTTTAAGAATGATCAAAAAGTATATAAATAATTTATTGAAAACAATCATTTTCATCAAAAAAAGCAAAAAAAACCTATAAATTTATCTTCACACGTCATTTATTCAATTTTTTTTAATGACAACCTATAAAAAATTTTATACCATATAAAAGCTTATTGTCTTGGCTTAAAATATATATATATATCAGGTCTATGAGACATCTACAAAAAGAGCTAGAATTTTTTGAACTCAATGTATTTTCATCAAAAAAAGCAAAAAAAACATTTATTTTTTTCTTCTCATGCTATTAAATCAATTTTTTTCAATGGCAACCTATTAAAATTTTTATATCACGTTAAAGCTTATTGTTTTACCTTTCACATGACGGTTCAATCTTATTTCCAAGTTGCCTACAAGAAAAGTTAGAATTTTTTAAAGCCAACCATGTCAAATTTCCAGACTGAGATTACGGTACTTCCTACACTGGTGACTGTTCATGATCAACAGATCTCCACTGGTGTTTTGAGTGTTTTCGCAAGTTTCTTGATTTAACATTGTGTAGCTTGTAGTTAGTCTACCGTTATGTGTGATATACCAAATGAAAGGTAATTGTATCAGGATGCTCATAAAAGTTTAATCAAATTTTTCTCTGCTCTAGATCAAAAGTTATAACCTGTTGAATTCCAACATTTTATTTTACCGTTATCTCAAAATTGTGTTTGCGAAATTGATTGAAATTTTGTACACATAGTAACAACAATCTATCAACCCTGCAAATTTCATTCATTTATGAGTTAAACAAAAAAAAGATAAAAAAAAAAAACGGTTAAAAACGGGAAAAAATGACCAAAAAACTTGCTCCAAAAAACTTCTTCATCTCGATTTTGATGGAAAATTTCATTCAACGGTTCCAATTTTTTGCACATACACTCATACATACTTCACCTATACACCCTATAAGTTTCAGATTTTTTGAGCACTCGAAATATTTCTAAAAATAAAAACCCACCCAATTTTAAGACGCAAAAAATAGGTGTTTTTCAAAACTCTCTATCTCAAAAACTACTCACTTTAAAAAAAAATCCAACACACGTCTCGAATATTTTTCCACCACCTATTCATTGGTGTACTCAGATTTTCCCAGAAAAAATTCTCCTCTCTCGTAATCACCCCTTTCTCAACTTGCCCCAATTTGATAAGCTTTTCAAAACCTAACGATTTCTTACCGATTTAGATTTTTAAAAATTTTTTACCAAAAGTCCATTGACATAAAAAATGATTATCTATCTATTGCAAAAAAAATCAACTCTCTACGACATCGCATTTAGATTTTAGATAATTTTTTCATTTTGCCATTTTGCCCCGTTTTACCCTATTAAATGTGCGATTTGAGTAAAAACCTTTCTTAGTGCAAACCGCTTCACCTACACCTATCATATACCATTGAGTTTGGAGTTTTTTATTTTTTTCCCATATAGAGCCAGTGATTATGTGAATGGTGGAAAAAAAAAAATCAACGCATTTATAATATAGTACTAGCCGACCCGCCCGTTGCATAGCGCTTCGCTGCTATGGTTATGAGTGGAATTATATAGTGTTTTATAAATAGTGTTTTTTGTATATAGTTGAATGTTGGTTAGATTGTTTGTATGTTTGTTTGATTGTTTGATTGTGTGTTTGATTGTTTGTTTGATTGTTTGTTTGATTGTTTGTTTGATTATTTGTTTGATTGTGTTTGATTGTATGTTTGATTGTTTGTTTGATTATTTGTTTGATTGTTTGTTTGATTGTTTGATTGAATGTTTGTTTGATTGTTTGTTTGATTGTTTGTTTGATTGTTTGTTTGAATGTTTGTTTGATTGTTCGTTTGTTGTAAGTGTTTTGTTGTTTAGTTGTATAATGATTTAATTGTTTGGCTGCCTCTTGTTTTTTGTCTGTCGATTGTTAATTGTTGTTTATTCTCTGATGTTCATTGTTTCATGTTTATTGTTAGGTGTTTGTTTTTTTTGTTATTAAGTTGTTTGGTTGGTTATTGGGGTGTTTTGGTTGTTGTGTTGGTCCTTGTTTGCTGTTTGGTGCTTGTTGCTTCTTTTTGTTTTTGTTGCACACATGAATACATTTAATCATTTAAAAAACTACTTCTTGGACACGTTATAGGAATAAGGGTGGGGTTAAAGTTTTAGTGGGGTTAACAGTAAAGTGGGTTTGAGTTTGTTTATATGCAAAGTTTATTATAACTTAAACAATATTATGTATTTTGATGATCAAGTATCAACTTTTGAATCTAAAAAATTTATTATAGGTACATCTCCTGTTTCAATTATCTCTCATGCTTTCTATTGACGGAACATAATATTGATTTCTGATTGTATGATAATTATCTCAGGATATTGTATATGAAATTAATAGAAAATTAATAGAAATTGAATGAAAATGAAATTGCACAGTCATAGTTTATTTAATTACCTATCTACAGTATAAATTTAATTTATCTATCTATTAAAACAAAGAAGTTATAATCCAAATTATTTTTCGTGTCGCTTTTTCGTTTCATCTTGTTTCAAATCACTACGATACTAAGAAGTTTTCACTTCAAAAACAAAACTGTCATAAGTACTCAAAAGTATTAAAAAACAATATAATTTTTAAAAATCTGCGTATTTTACAAAAAAAAAAAAAAATATTTAATAAAAGAAAAGAAAATATTTGCTAAATACGCTTGAAAATATTCATATTTTCATATAAGCCTACAAAAACAATTGCAATTTCTAATATTCTTTTTTATTAAAAATTCATCTAGGGGTTAAGTGCGTTGCACTTTGTTGCATGAAAAAAAGTAATATTGGCAACACTTGTAACATAAAATAAGTGCCTTCTGGTATGGTCGACCATTGTAATATCTATTTCCATAGTACTATCAAGGAGACAAACGATCTTAGAAACTCTAGTGGGAGCTTAAAAAAGCAGAATTTGTATGAAATAAATGCACTGATCGCTACCTCAAAATAGTTGTGACTTAAAGTAATACTAAATTCGACTTCATGATAGTAGTATAGAAATATAATGTGGTCAACTACGTTTGTAAGTTTGAGCAAGTTCAATTGAGACAGTAAATTTTGTGACTTTTCATCAAATGTTATCGTTCATGTTAATCGGTAGTATTTTTAGCATTTCTTTTTCTATACAGGGTGTCCCACAGTCACCGCCCCAAATGAAAACCATGGATTCCTGAGGTCATTTTAAGTCGAAAAACTTAAGAGGTAATTTTCTCGTTTTCGTCCCGTTTTCAAATTACCACGGTTTTATGATTTTTTCTCTTTTGTCCTTTAACTGGCCTTATCTTTGCCAAACAACGTTTGATTTGAAAGGTTTTTTTTGCAACCAATCAAGAATTTATTGCAGTTTAAGTTTGTCTCAAAACTTTTTTTTCTGCGGACAACCGTTTCTCCACAATTTTGCATCAAACACAACTTTTTTCGTTTTTTAAGTTGTTTTTTACACTTTCATATCATTTAAGTCAAAAAAACACGTTAATGAGTATAAATTTTTTGTGCATTTTATTAAAGCCCAGTTTATTTTCATAAAAAAAAATAAGTTTTATTTCATAAAAAAGGCTACTGAAAGTAATTAAAAAAAATAAACAAACTGAGTGAATGAAAAAAAAAAAAATTTTTAAATAAAAAATTAATTTAAATGAATTAAAAACTTTTTCTGAGCAATTGTGGTTAAGAAAACAACAAATAGATAAAGCTCAGAAAAAGTTTTAATTCATTTAAATTAATTTTGTATTGAAAAATTATTTTTTTTTTAATTCACTCAGTTTGTTTATTTTTTTTTAATTACTTTCAGTAGCCTTTTTTATGAAATAAAACCTATTTTTTTTTATGAAAATAAACTGGGGTTTAATAAAAAGCACAAAAAATTAATACTCATTAACGTGTTTTTTTGACTTAAATAATATGAAAGTGTAAAAAACAACTTAAAAAACGAAGAAAGTTGTGTTTGATGCAAAATTGTGGAGAAACGGTTGTCCGCAGAAAAAAAAGTTTTGAGACAAACTTAAACTGCAATAAATTCTTGATTGGTTGCAAAAAAAATCTTTCAAATCAAACGTAGTTTGGCAAAGATAAGGCCAGTTAAAGGACAAAAGAGAAAAAATCATAAAAACCGTGGTAACTCGAAAACGGGACGAAAACGAGAAAATTACCTCTTAAGTTTTTTGACTTAAAATGACCTCAGGAATCCATGGTTTTCATTTGGGGCGGTGACTGTGGGACACCCTGTATATGTAGATAGTAAATATTCAAAAAATATTTTCTGCGAAAGAAGTAAAGTCGTAAAGATAAAATTAAAAGACATATTAAAATCAGATAGGTAGCTCAAAAAAGTGAAAAAAGATGGTACTCGTTAAAGTTACCAGAAAGATAAATGACTGGAGGAAGCACTAATGAAAATATTATCATACGTGTGTTATTATTGCAAATAGATTGAATTTAAAACAAAAGAAACAATTTGTCTACCAACAAAATTTGATAGGGCGGTCTTACCCTCATGTGGGGCCAAGAAAGTTTTTTTTTATGTTTTTTCAAAACGTATTATCTTCTTTTCAGTGTTTTTTATTAATTTTGAGAGTTTCTAAAAAAATAATAAACTTAATGAAAAAAGACTATGGGCCATATTCATTGACGCTGTCTAAGTTATTACTAAAAAAGACTGGAGTTTATCCTTTTTAAATAACATTTTATAAACCCCAGTCTAAGATAAACCGGGGTCTTAAGACGACTATTAATGCCCCTTTATTTTAATTAGAAGAAGTTTTTTATTGGTTTTAAGACAGTTAAACACTGAAAGGCCAGACGGCCTTTCCCCTACTTTCCCTAATAACACTGGTCTGCAAAATTTAACTTTTTTTTTCTCCTTCAAATAATTGTTTGATATTATGACAGATTAGACTTTCTTGAATCTAAACCTGGTTTCAGAAAAATTCTATCAGGTACCATTTTTGTAAAAATGATTTTTGAAAAATGTGGTTAGTTTCTAAAAAATCAACCTTTTAGATTTATTTGAACTCGTGCAAAATTAAAACTATTTGTAGCATTGAGCTCAAATTTGGAGGACTTATTCCTCGTAATATGGCCTATCGATTCACACCAAATATGTCCTTTTACATTAATGTTTACTCATGTTTTAAAATACTGATTTATAAAAAAAGCAGAAATATCGAAACCCTTTACTTTTTAGTAAATCCAACATGAACAAAAACACCTTAATTAAGGAAAATGTAAAATATCAACGCCCATTATATTTAAAAAGTCAAATATGTAAAGAAAACCATAATAAAATACATTAAAAAAATTTTTTACGTGTTTTGTAATTTTATATACTATTTATCTATGTATTTATAAATATCTTATTTGTAATAAACCATTCGATAAACTGACTTATAAAGCTTCAGATTTGTTTCTCCTAGAAACAAAAGTATACTTTTCTTAAAATGTTTGATGTGCTGAGTTAGAATCCGAAGTCAAAAAAATTCTATCACGTGAGGATTTATTCGCATTAAAGTATCACAAAATCAAGTTTTTTCTTAGAAAATCTCAATTAAAACTACTATATCTCACAAACCAGAGCTGACCGAAATTTTGAGTTCGGATTCAAAATCAGCACACTAAAGTCCATTAGAAAAGTATATTTTTTTTTTCTAGGGAGAAAGATATAATAAAATTTTTAAAGATAAGTTTTTTTTATGATAAGATATGCCAAACCTACTAAACTTACTTAAGATATCTCGGAGAAGAAAAGAGATATTGAGAAGATTGAAACTTAATTTGAAAGAAAAAAATAAGTTCTTTTAAAAACCGTAAGAATTTTAATTGAAAAATATTACATTATGCCAAAATATTTCTTCGAAAACAGCAAAAAAATGGGTTTTTGAGATTGTCTAACGGGAATATCTGAAAAACGTGACGTACTACATCAATTCTGACTTCGGATTCGGAATCAGCATACAAAAATCCTTTAGAAAAGTATACAATATACATAGTTTTATTTAAAGGAGGATTTCCTTGCAGACCAGTGTAAGCTTTGAATGTTATCTTTCATTTAAAATCGCATTTATAATGATCAAAAATTAATTTCCGAATTTATAATTAATTGTTTTTTAAGATTAATCCAGAGTTCAAAAATTAATTCATTTTATGACTAAAAGCGTTGAATTTTGCTTTACATATAAGGATAATTCAATTATTTTTCATTAAGCTTGTAATTGACGCAGAATAATGTTTGATATGGATACATTTTTAATTTATCAAGTTTGCGAAAAAAAAGTAATCATAACAGTTAAAAGTGTAATATTTAGTCAGTTTTTGGAATTGAAGACTTTCTTGCTTTAGTTTTTCAAAAATTTTCAAGGTTTTTTTTTTATTATTTAAATTTATAGGTACATCATATTGCATTTCTATTGATATACAAATCCAGCAATTATTAAGGAAACTGTGAGCAATAATGTGCTGGTGTTGTACAATATTTTAACTTTTCATAGATTTACCTATAAAATTTTAAATTTTATGATATTTGAAAAATTAATTTGAAGCTCGTAGACATTATAAAGCAATAATTTTTATTAGTGTAGTAACTAAAGCAAATTATTAGAAAACCCGGCCGAACAGATCTGATTTTGATGATCTTTTTTTTTTTAAACGATGAAATTAAATTTTTTTTAACAAAACCATTTTTTTGCTTAAATTTCATAAGATAAATGATACTAAAGATTCTCTACGTAATTTAAGGAAAACAAATATATGGTAGTAAAAGACTACCTTTAATTTTCTCACGAACTGACTTCAAATGCAAACAAAATATTTTAAACCCAACGGCAGCACCTACAATATTTGCATACCTACACTTTTAAAAAAAAAACCAGAATCTCATTTCTATCTATATAAATTTAAATTCACTATATAATCAAGACTTTTCGAAAAATTGGTCCTCAACTGAGAGTTTTGTAAAAAAAAACCTTACTAAAAATTTTTAAATGGCTTTTTTTTCAAACTTTTTCCTAGTAATATTTGAATTTATTTTGAAAAAAATTTTGGCCATAGATATTATCAGATGAATTCCGAAGAGGAAAAGGTAATACCTATTTATTACAGATTTGAAAAAAAAAAAAAATAAAAATTACTTCATTTTCATTGGATTTTTTGATAAAAACAGAATTTTTGCATTAAAATAATTGATTTTCTCAAAGACTTTGGCAAATAAGAACTTTAAACTTTTGCTATTTTACTTTCAACAATAAGGGCTATTGAATGGTGAAAAAATAACTTTATATTTAAATGTTGAACTTAAAAAAAATTAGCTAATTTACAAAAAAAAAATAGTTAATTTTTTTTTTCAAAACTTCTATTAAAAAAGTTCTTCGAAAATGAAATACTTTTAAATTTTTTTCATAAACTGTAATACATATTGACATTTCCTTTTATAATTTCAAATTTTAAAAAATGTGGCTAAAAAAATTTGAAAAATAAATGCAATTTATATTACGAAAAAGTTTTTAAAAGGACATGTTAAAATTTTTAAATAATTTCTTATTTCAAATACTGCCACTTTTGGAGCTTTAGTTACTCTACTATATTGGACAATATTAATGAACATTCTAAGTACTATTTGAAATGAAAATAAAAACTTTTAATGCAGCTGGTCAGAATAAGTGAGAGAAAAACATTTTATTTTTCAAATAAAACCTTCAAAAATTATGGTAATTTTCAGTATTATTAATTGATCAAAATACATACAGTGACCCTAAATATCATGATTTATTTGAGAACCCATTTATTGTAATTTAAAAATAAAAATACCGAAGTAATAAGTGGATTTCTGAAATCAAATCAGAGTTTTTAGAATATAAATTTTTTCCGACCAAATACCTTGAATTTTGCTTAGAATTGCGTATAAGCATATTTCAATTATTTTTCAAGACGCTTGTAATTGACATACAGTAAAGTTGATAAGTCAAATTAAGCATACGTTTGTGTAGAAAAATAGTAAATTAGATATATAACACTGGTTAACAAAATTAAACTTTTTTTTTGTTGCCGAAACAAAATTATACTTTTCTGAAGGTTTTCAGTGTGCTGAACTCGAATCCGAAGTCAAAAAAAATTAATCAGCTCCCGTTTTTGAAATATTACCGTTAGAGTATGCAGTACTTCGGACCTTATTTTTTTATATAAGGAAAATTGTTTGAGCATATTTAGTAACGGTTTTTATAAGAACTATTTATCACCTTTTTAAATCTGTTTAAATCTTTCCGATATCTTTTTTATTGCCCGAGATATCCTCAGTTGTTTGGTATTTTTATAAATTTTATGACGTCATTATCTCCTTTATGATATATGAAGAAAAACCCACTTACTTAATTTTAAGATATCTCGGGCAATACAAAAGATATTGAAAAGATTTAAACAGTTATCGAAAGATGGAAAACAGTTTTTATAGAAACCGTTACTAAATATTCTCAAACAATTTTCCTTATACAAAAGAATAAGGTCCGAAGAAATCAAAAAAACGTTTTTTTTGCATTTTCTAACGGTAATATCTCAAAAACGGGAGCTGATTAGTTGTTTATGACTTCGGATTCGAGTTCAACACACTGAAAACCTTCAGAAAAGTATATTTTTGTTTCGGCAACAAAACCTTTGTAAACCAGTGTAATTAATGCATAAGAAAAGTAATCAAAGCGGTAAAAAATGTAGTACTTAGGGCCAATTTATTGACTCTCCATTAAACTTTAAATCTCCATTAAAAAAGGGAATTTTAAATTAAAAAACAAAATTCATTTATTCAGTCTCTTTTAAGAGTTTTTTAAGTTTGACTACATTAACTAATAGAGCATTAAATTTAAAAGTCGTTTTAGTTAAAACACCAAAATCGAAACAGAAAACAAAATAGTCCACCGAAGGAATAAACATCGAAAAATTAGATAACATTTCTTTAAAGGATTGTTGAAATAAATTATTAGTCCTAATATGTTTGTGTAAATTTTGTGATGTGATTTCAATGAAGTTATATAAATGTATTGTATCGGTCTACTTCTGAATAAATATTGCTTTTATGCACCTTTATCAACTTCAAATTCTATTGTAGATTTTTTAGGTGTATTAAGGAGTCACGCGGACGATTGCTAAGAATCGAATAAGATTCATATCTACATATTTATGACAAAAATTCCCTAATACGTTGTCCTAAAACGACCCAAAAAAAAGAATCTCTCTGGACGCCAAAATTCTGGTTCTAGTAAAGCAATTATCGTGCTTTAAGGAAAAGGGGCGAAGAGCGGACAGAATTACGAAGTTATAAAGTTCAAAATTAATTCAAATTGGCGCTCCTAGAGCAAGTCGTTTTCTTGTCGTTTTAGTACAAACGACTTATAGCCTGTTTTCATTTTATTGCAACATTGCACTAAAGATAAAGATTTTGAAAGGACATAAATTCAAAAAAATTAATGGATCTACTCCACAGAACAGCACAATATACAAAATCATCTTCTCCACTTCAAAGAAACACAAGCGTTGATGGATAATATTTTCATCTCATAAAATTGCAATTGCATCAGTTTTTGGTACACACTGACATTTTGATACCCTCGCTTATGGACCAGTTTTTATATTTGTTTTATTATTCTTCATTTAAATCTTTTAATTCAAATCTATGTATCTATTTATTATACATATTTAATTTGACAAATATTAAATTTTGACAAATTAATTTTTCAAAAAAATAAAAAAATCCCTAGGATATTTTTAACAGAGTTTTAAATTTAAAGTTTCCATTAAAAGTAAGCACTTTAACTAAAAAAGGGTGAATTAAAAGAATTTTTAATGATGTATACTTAAAGGCGTCAATAGTTTAACAACGCTTTTAACTAAAACGATAAATTTCAAAATTTAATGGGGGCTCAATAAATTGGCCCTCAGTCTGTTTTTTCTATATAACCCTTTATTGCTTTATTTTTTTAAGAATTTTGAAAGATTTTATTTTTTTAATTTTATATGTGATATTACCTTTCCATTGATACCTCAATCAGATAAATCAAGCAAGTATCAAAGAAACTGTGACAAATCATGTGAAGGTAGGTTGTAATATTTAAATTTTTTTTATCTCTTGAAAAAAAAAAACACAAAAATATTATTTTTTTATTTTTCTTACCACTTTTTTGGTTAAAAATTTATAAAATAATAACACCATATTATAGCTTGTTACTTAAGCTAAAAATTGAGACTTTATTTATATCTGTAAGTTTTGTAGAAAAAAAGTAATACATTTTTGAAGTCAATCAAATTTTACAAAAAAACTACCTTTTTTATATTCTTTTATTTAAATATCGATTTTTTAATATGAAAAGCTTAGAAAAAAATTATACCATTAAAAAGCTTATAAAATTTCCTAAAGAATAAAGCTATATTAAAATTTTAAGAATGATCAAAAAGTATATAAATAATTTATTGAAAACAATCATTTTCATCAAAAAAAGCAAAAAAAAACCTATAAATTTATCTTCACACGTCATTTATTCAATTTTTTTTAATGACAACCTATAAAAAATTTTATACCATATAAAAGCTTATTGTCTTGGCTTAAAATATATATATATATCAGGTCTATGAGACATCTACAAAAAGAGCTAGAATTTTTTGAACTCAATGTATTTTCATCAAAAAAAGCAAAAAAAACATTTATTTTTTTCTTCTCATGCTATTAAATCAATTTTTTTCAATGGCAACCTATTAAAATTTTTATATCACGTTAAAGCTTATTGTTTTACCTTTCACATGACGGTTCAATCTTATTTCCAAGTTGCCTACAAGAAAAGTTAGAATTTTTTAAAGCCAACCATGTCAAATTTCCAGACTGAGATTACGGTACTTCCTACACTGGTGACTGTTCATGATCAACAGATCTCCACTGGTGTTTTGAGTGTTTTCGCAAGTTTCTTGATTTAACATTGTGTAGCTTGTAGTTAGTCTACCGTTATGTGTGATATACCAAATGAAAGGTAATTGTATCAGGATGCTCATAAAAGTTTAATCAAATTTTTCTCTGCTCTAGATCAAAAGTTATAACCTGTTGAATTCCAACATTTTATTTTACCGTTATCTCAAAATTGTGTTTGCGAAATTGATTGAAATTTTGTACACATATAGTCCTAACAACAATCTATCAACCCTGCAAATTTCATTCATTTATGAGTTAAACAAAAAAAGATAAAAATAAAAAACGGTTAAAAACGGGAAAAAATGACCAAAAAACTTGGCTCCAAAAAACTTCTTCATCTCGATTTTGATGGAAAATTTCATTCAACGGTTCCAATTTTTTGCACATACACTCATACATACTTCACCTATACACCCTATAAGTTTCAGATTTTTTGAGCACTCGGAAATATTTCTAAAAATAAAAACCCACCCAATTTTAAGACGCAAAAAATAGGTGTTTTTCAAAACTCTCTATCTCAAAAACTACTCACTTTAAAAAAAAATCCCAACACACGTCTCGAATATTTTTCCACCACCTATTCATTGGTGTACTCAGATTTTCCCAGAAAAATTCTCCTCTCTCGTAATCACCCCTTTCTCAACTTGCCCCAATTTGATAAGCTTTTCAAAACCTAACGATTTCTTACCGATTTAGATTTTTAAAAATTTTTTACCAAAAGTCCATTGACATAAAAAATGATTATCTATCTATTGCAAAAAAAATCAACTCTCTACGACATCGCATTTAGATTTTAGATAATTTTTTCATTTTGCCATTTTGCCCCGTTTTACCCTATTAAATGTGCGATTTGAGTAAAAACCTTTCTTAGTGCAAACCGCTTCACCTACACCTATCATATACCATTGAGTTTGGAGTTTTTTATTTTTTTCCCATATAGAGCCAGTGATTATGTGAATGGTGGAAAAAAAAAAATCAACGCATTTATAATATAGTACTAGCCGACCCGCCCGTTGCATAGCGCTTCGCTGCTATGGTTATGAGTGGAATTAAATAGTGTTTTATGTATATAGTGTTTTATGTATATAGTTGAATGTTGGTTAGATTGTTTGTATGTTTGTTTATTTGTTTGATTGTTTGATTGTTTGTTTGATTGTTTGTTTGATTATTTGTTTGATTGTGTTTGATTGTATGTTTGATTGTTTAGTTTGTTTGATTGATTGTTTGTTTGATTGTTTGTTTGATTGTTTGTTTGATTGTTTGTTTGATTGTTTGTTTAATTGTTTGTTTGATTGTTTGTTTGATTGTTTGTTTGATTGTTTGTTTGATTGTTTGTTTGATTGTTCGTTTGTTGTAAGTGTTTTGTTGTTTAGTTGTATAATGATTTAATTGTTTGGCTGCCTCTTGTTTTTTGTCTTTCGATTGTTAATTGTTGTTTATTCTCTGATGTTCATTGTTTCATGTTTATTGTTAGGTGTTTGTTTTTTTGTTATTAAGTTGTTTGGTTGGTTATTGGGGTGTTTGGTTGTTTGTTGGTCCTTGTTTGCTGTTTGGTGCTTGTTGCTTCTTTTTGTTTTTGTTGTACACATGAATACATTTAATCATTTAAAAAACTACTTCTTGGACACGTTATAGGAATAAGGGTGGGGTTAAAGTTTTAGTGGGGTTAACAGTAAAGTGGGTTTGAGTTTGTTTATATGCAAAGTTTATTATAACTTAAACAATATTATGTATTTTGATGATCAAGTATCAACTTTTGAATCTAAAAAATTTTATTATAGGTACATCTCCTGTTTCAATTATCTCTCATGCTTTCTATTGACGGAACATAATATTGATTTCTGATTGTATGATAATTATCTCAGGATATTGTATATGAAATTAATAGAAAATTAATAGAAATTGAATGAAAATGAAATTGCACAGTCATAGTTTATTTAATTACCTATCTACAGTATAAATTTAATTTATCTATCTATTAAAACAAAGAAGTTATAATCAAATTATTTTTCGTGTCGCTTTTTCGTTTCATCTTGTTTCAAATCACTACGATACTAAAGAAGTTTTCACTTCAAAAACAAAACTGTCATAAGTACTCAAAAGTATTAAAAAACAATATAATTTTTAAAAATCTGCGTATTTTACAAAAAAAAAAAAAAAATATTTAATAAAAGAAAAGAAAATATTTGCTAAATACGCTTGAAAATATTCATATTTTCATATAAGCCTACAAAAACAATTGCAATTTCTAATATTCTTTTTTATTAAAAATTCATCTAGGGTTAAGTGCGTTGCACTTTGTTGCATGAAAAAAAGTAATATTGGCAACACTTGTAACATAAAATAAGTTCCTTCTGGTATGGTCGACCATTGTATATATATTTCCATAGTACTATCAAGGAGACAAACGATCTTAGAAACTCTAGTGGGAGCTTAAAAAAGCAGAATTTGTATGAAATAAATGCACTGATCGCTACCTCAAAATAGTTGTGACTTAAAGTAATACTAAATTCGACTTCATGATAGTAGTATAGAAATATATATACAATGTGGTCAACTACGTTTGTAAGTTTGAGCAAGTTCCATTGAGACAGTAAATTTTGTGACTTTTCATCAAATGTTATCGTTCATGTTAATCGGTAGTATTTTTAGCATTTCTTTTTCTATATATGTAGATAGTAAATATTCAAAAAATATTTTCTGCGAAAGAAGTAAAGTCGTAAAGATAAAATTAAAAGACATATTAAAATCAGATAGGTAGCTCAAAAAAGTGAAAAAAGATGGTACTCGTTAAAGTTACCAGAAAGATAAATGACTGGAGGAAGCACTAATGAAAATATTATCATACGTGTGTTATTATTGCAAATAGATTGAATTTAAAACAAAAGAAACAATTTGTCTACCAACAAAATTTGATAGGGCGGTCTTACCCTCATGTGGGGCCAAGAAAGTTTTTTTTTATGTTTTTTCAAAACGTATTATCTTCTTTTCAGTGTTTTTTATTAATTTTGAGAGTTTCTAAAAAAATAATAAACTTAATGAAAAAAGACTATGGGCCATATTCATTGACGCTGTCTAAGTTATTACTAAAAAAGACTGGAGTTTATCCTTTTTAAATAACATTTTATAAACCCCAGTCTAAGATAAACCGGGGTCTTAAGACGACTATTAATGCCCCTTTATTTTAATTAGAAGAAGTTTTTTATTGGTTTTAAGACAGTTAAACACTGAAAGGCCAGACGGCCTTTCCCCTACTTTCCCTAATAACACTGGTCTGCAAAATTTAACTTTTTTTTTCTCCTTCAAATAATTGTTTGATATTATGACAGATTAGACTTTCTTGAATCTAAACCTGGTTTCAGAAAAATTCTATCAGGTACCATTTTTGTAAAAATGATTTTTGAAAAATGTGGGTAGTTTCTAAAAAATCAACCTTTTAGATTTATTTGAACTCGTGCAAAATTAAAACTATTTGTAGCATTGAGCTCAAATTTGGAGGACTTATTCCTCGTAATATGGCCTATCGATTCACACCAAATATGTCCTTTTACATTAATGTTTACTCATGTTTTAAAATACTGATTTATAAAAAAAGCAGAAATATCGAAACCCTTTACTTTTTAGTAAATCCAACATGAACAAAAACACCTTAATTAAGGAAAATGTAAAATATCAACGCCCATTATATTTAAAAAGTCAAATATGTAAAGAAAACCATAATAAAATACATTAAAAAATTTTTTTACGTGTTTTGTAATTTTATATATTATTTATCTATGTATTTATAAATATCTTATTTGTAATAAACCATTCGATAAACTGACTTATAAAGCTTCAGATTTGTTTCTCCTAGAAACAAAAGTATACTTTTCTTAAAATTTTTGATGTGCTGAGTTAGAATCCGAAGTCAAAAAAATTCTATCACGTGAGGATTTTAAGATATTCGCATTAAAGTATCACAAAATCAAGTTTTTTCTTAGAAAATCTCAATTAAAACTACTATATCTCACAAACCAGAGCTGACCGAAATTTTGAGTTCGGATTCAAAATCAGCACACTAAAGTCCATTAGAAAAGTATATTTTTTTTTTCTAGGGAGAAAGATATAATAATTTTTAAAGATAAGTTTTTTTTATGATAAGATATGCCAAACCTACTAAACTTACTTAAGATGTCTCGGAGAAGAAAAGAGATATTGAGAAGATTGAAACTTAATTTGAAAGAAAAAAATAAGTTCTTTTAAAAACCGTAAGAATTTTAATTGAAAAATATTACATTATGCCAAAATATTTCTTCGAAAACAGCAAAAAAATGGGTTTTTGAGATTGTCTAACGGGAATATCTGAAAAACGTGACGTACTACATCAATTCTGACTTCGGATTCGGAATCAGCATACAAAAATCCTTTAGAAAAGTATACAATATACATAGTTTTATTTAAAGGAGGATTTCCTTGCAGACCAGTGTAAGCTTTGAATGTTATCTTTCATTTAAAATCGCATTTATAATGATCAAAAATTAATTTCCGAATTTATAATTAATTGTTTTTTAAGATTAATCCAGAGTTCAAAAATTAATTCATTTTATGACTAAAAGCGTTGAATTTTGCTTTACATATAAGGATAATTCAATTATTTTTCATTAAGCTTGTAATTGACGCAGAATAATGTTTGATATGGATACATTTTTAATTTATCAAGTTTGCGAAAAAAAAGTAATCATAACAGTTAATATTTAGTCAGTTTTTGGAATTGAAGACTTTCTTGCTTTAGTTTTTCAAAAATTTTCAAGGTTTTTGTTTTTTTTATTTAAATTTATACATCATATTGCATTTCTATTGATATACAAATCCAGCAATTATTAAGGAAACTGTGAGCAATAATGTGCTGGTGTTTTACAATATTTCAACTTTTCATAGATTTACCTATAAAATTTTAAATTTTATGATATTTGAAAAATTAATTTGAAGCTCGTAGACATTATAAAGCAATAATTTTTATTAGTGTAGTAACTAAAGCAAATTATTAGAAAACCCGGCCGAACAGATCTGATTTTGATGATCTTTTTTTTTTTAAACGATGAAATTAAATTTTTTTTAACAAAACCATTTTTTTGCTTAAATTTCATAAGATAAATGATACTAAAGATTCTCTACGTAATTTAAGGAAAACAAATATATGGTAGTAAAAGACTACCTTTAATTTTCTCACGAACTGACTTCAAATGCAAACAAAATATTTTAAACCCAACGGCAGCACCTACAATATTTGCATACCTACACTTTTAAAAAAAAAACCAGAATCTCATTTCTATCTATATAAATTTAAATTCACTATATAATCAAGACTTTTCGATAAATTGGTCCTCAACTGAGAGTTTTGTAAAAAAAAACCTTACTAAAAATTTTTAAATGGCTTTTTTTTTCAAACTTTTTCCTAGTAATATTTGAATTTATTTTATTTATCAGATGAATTCCGAAGAGGAAAAGGTAATATTTATTACAGATTTGAAAAAAAAAAAAATAAAAATTACTTCATTTTCATTGGATTTTTTGATAAAAACAGAATTTTTGCATTAAAATAATTGATTTTCTCAAAGACTTTGGCAAATAAGAACTTTAAACTTTTGCTATTTTACTTTCAACAATAAGGGCTATTGAATGGTGAAAAAATAACTTTATATTTAAATGTTGAACTTAAAAAAAATTAGCTAATTTACAAAAAAAAAATAGTTAATTTTTTTTTTCAAAACTTCTATTAAAAAAGTTCTTCGAAAATGAAATACTTTTAAATTTTTTTCATAAACTGTAATACATATTGACATTTCCTTTTATAATTTCAAATTTTAAAAAATGTGGCTAAAAAAATTTGAAAAATAAATGCAATTTATATTACGAAAAAGTTTTTAAAAGGACATGTTAAAATTTTTAAATAATTTCTTATTTCAAATACTGCCACTTTTGGAGCTTTAGTTACTCTACTATATTGGACAATATTAATGAACATTCTAAGTACTATTTGAAATGAAAATAAAAACTTTTAATGCAGCTGGTCAGAATAAGTGAGAGAAAAACATTTTATTTTTCAAATAAAACCTTCAAAAATTATGGTAATTTTCAGTATTATTAATTGATCAAAATACATACAGTGACCCTAAATATCATGATTTATTTGAGAACCCATTTATTGTAATTTAAAAATAAAAATACCGAAGTAATAAGTGGATTTCTGAAATCAAATCAGAGTTTTTAGAATATGAATTTTTTCCGACCAAATACCTTGAATTTTGCTTAGAATTGCGTATAAGCATATTTCAATTATTTTTCAAGACGCTTGTAATTGACATACAGTAAAGTTGATAAGTCAAATTAAGCATACGTTTGTGTAGAAAAATAGTAAATTAGATATATAACACTGGTTAACAAAATTAAACTTTTTTTTTGTTGCCGAAACAAAATTATACTTTTCTGAAGGTTTTCAGTGTGCTGAACTCGAATCCGAAGTCAAAAAAAATTAATCAGCTCCCGTTTTTGAAATATTACCGTTAGAGTATGCAGTACTTCGGACCTTATTTTTTTATATAAGGAAAATTGTTTGAGCATATTTAGTAACGGTTTTTATAAGAACTATTTATCACCTTTTTAAATCTGTTTAAATCTTTCCGATATCTTTTTTATTGCCCGAGATATCCTCAGTTGTTTGGTATTTTTATAAATTTTATGACGTCATTATCTCCTTTATGATATATGAAGAAAAACCCACTTACTTAATTTTAAGATATCTCGGGCAATACAAAAGATATTGAAAAGATTTAAACAGTTATCGAAAGATGGAAAACAGTTTTTATAGAAACCGTTACTAAATATTCTCAAACAATTTTCCTTATACAAAAGAATAAGGTCCGAAGAAATCAAAAAAAAACGTTTTTTTGCATTTTCTAACGGTAATATCTCAAAAACGGGAGCTGATTAGTTGTTTATGACTTCGGATTCGAGTTCAACACACTGAAAACCTTCAGAAAAGTATATTTTTGTTTCGGCAACAAAACCTTTGTAAACCAGTGTAATTAATGCATAAGAAAAGTAATCAAAGCGGTAAAAAATGTAGTACTTAGGGCCAATTTATTGACTCTCCATTAAACTTTAAATCTCCATTAAAAAAGGGAATTTTAAATTAAAAAACAAAATTCATTTATTCAGTCTCTTTTAAGAGTTTTTTAAGTTTGACTACATTAACTAATAGAGCATTAAATTTAAAAGTCGTTTTAGTTAAAACACCAAAATCGAAACAGAAAACAAAATAGTCCACCGAAGGAATAAACATCGAAAAATTAGATAACATTTCTTTAAAGGATTGTTGAAATAAATTATTAGTCCTAATATGTTTGTGTAAATTTTGTGATGTGATTTCAATGAAGTTATATAAATGTATTGTATCGGTCTACTTCTGAATAAATATTGCTTTTATGCACCTTTATCAACTGGAAATTCTATTGTAGATTTTTTAGGTGTATTAAGGAGTCACGCGGACGATTGCTAAGAATCGAATAAGATTCATATCTTCATATTTATGACAAAAATTCCCTAATACGTTGTCCTAAAACGACCCAAAAAAAAGAATCTCTCTGGACGCCAAAATTCTGGTTCTAGTAAAGCAATTATCGTGCTTTAAGGAAAAGGGGCGAAGAGCGGACAGAATTACGAAGTTATAAAGTTCAAAATTAATTCAAATTGGCGCTCCTAGAGCAAGTCGTTTTCTTGTCGTTTTAGTACAAACGACTTATAGCCTGTTTTCATTTTATTGCAACATTGCACTAAAGATAAAGATTTTGAAAGGACATAAATTCAAAAAAATTAATGGATCTACTCCACAGAACAGCACAATATACAAAATCATCTTCTCCACTTCAAAGAAACACAAGCGTGGATGGATAATATTTTCATCTCATAAAATTGCAATTGCATCAGTTTTTGGTACACACTGACATTTTGATACCCTCGCTTATGGACCAGTTTTTATATTTGTTTTATTATTCTTCATTTAAATCTTTTAATTCAAATCTATGTATCTATTTATTATACATATTTAATTTGACAAATATTAAATTTTGACAAATTAATTTTTCAAAAAAATAAAAAAATCCCTAGGATATTTTTAACAGAGTTTTAAATTTAAAGTTTCCATTAAAAGTAAGCACTTTAACTAAAGAAGGGTGAATTAAATGAATTTTTAATGATGTATACTTAAAGGCGTCAATAGTTTAACAACGCTTTTAACTAAAACGATAAATTTCAAAATTTAATGGGGGCTCAATAAATTGGCCCTTAGTCTGTTTTTTCTATATAACCCTTTATGGCTTTATTTTTTTAAGAATTTTGAAAGATTTTATTTTTTTAATTTTATATGTGATATTACCTTTCCATTGATACCTCAATCAGATAAATCAAGCAAGTATCAAAGAAACTGTGACAAATCATGTGAAGGTAGGTTGTAATATTTAAATTTTTTTTATCTCTTGAAAAAAAAAAAACACAAAAATATTATTTTTTTATTTTTCTTACCACTTTTTTGGTTAAAAATTTATAAAATAATAACACCATATTATAGCTTGTTACTTAAGCTAAAAATTGAGACTTTATTTATATCTGTAAGTTTTGTAGAAAAAAAGTAATACATTTTTGAAGTCAATCAAATTTTACAAAAAAACTACCTTTTTTATATTCTTTTATTTAAATATCGATTTTTTAATATGAAAAGCTTAGAAAAAAATTATACCATTAAAAAGCTTATAAAATTTCCTAAAGAATAAAGCTATATTAAAATTTTAAGAATGATCAAAAAGTATATAAATAATTTATTGAAAACAATCATTTTCATCAAAAAAAGCAAAAAAAACCTATAAATTTATCTTCACACGTCATTTATTCAATTTTTTTTAATGACAACCAAAAAAAATCTTATACCATCTAAAAGCTTATTGTCTTAGCTTAAAATATATATATATATCAGGTCTATGAGATATCTACAAAAAGAGCTAGAATTTTTTGAACTCAATCTATTTTCATCAAAAAAAGCAAAAAAAACATTTATTTTTTTCTTCTCATGCCATTAAATCAATTTTTTTCAATGGCAACCTATAAAAATTTTTATATCACGTTAAAGCTTATTGTTTCACCTTTCACATGACGGTTCAATCTTATTTCCAAGTTGCCTACAAGAAAAGTTAGAATTTTTTAAAGTCAACCATGTCGAATTTCCAGACTGAGATTACGGTACTTCCTACACTGGTGACTGTTCATGATCAACAGATCTCAACTGGTGTTTTGATGTTTTTCGCAAGTTTCTTGATTTAACATTGTGTAGCTTGTAGTTAGTCTACCGTTATGTGTGATATACCAAATGAAAGGTAATTGTATCAGGATGCTCATAAAAGTTTAGTAAAATTTCTATCTGCTCTAGATCAATAGTTATAACCTGTTGAATTCTCACACTTTAATTTACCGTTATCTCAAAATTGTGTTTACGAAATTGATTGAAATTTTGTACACATATAGTCCTAACAACAATCTATCAACCCTGTAAATTTCATATATTTATGAGTTAAACAAAAAAAGATACAAATAAAAAACGGTTAAAAACGGGAAAAAATGACCAAAAAACTTGGTCCAAAAAAACTTCTTCGTTCCGATTTAGATGGAAAATTTCATTCAACGGTTCCAATTTTTTGCACATACACTCATACATACTCCACCTATACACCCTATAAGTTTCAGATTTTTTGAGCACTCGGAAATATTTCTAAAAATAAAAACCCACCCAATTTTAAGACGCAAAAAATAGGTGTTTTTCAAAACTCTCTATCTCAAAAACTACTCACTTTAAAAAAAAATCCCAACACACGTCTCGAATATTTTTCCACCACCTATTCATTGGTGTACTCAGATTTTCCCAGAAAAATTCTCCTCTCTCGTAATCACCCCTTTCTCAACTTGCCCCAAATTGATAAGCTTTTCAAAACCTAACGATTTCTTACCGATTTAGATTTTTAAAAATTTTTTACCAAAAGTCCATTAACATAAAAAATGATTATCTATCTATTGCAAAAAAAATCAACTCTCTACGACATCGCATTTAGATTTTAGATAATTTTTTCATTTTGCCATTTTGCCCCGTTTTACCCTATTAAATGTGCGATTTGGATAAAAACCTTTCTTAGTGCAAACCGCTTCACCTACACCTATCATATACCATTGAGTTTGAGAATTTTTATTTTTTTCCCATATAGAGCCAGTGATTATGTGAATGGTGAAAAAAAAAAAATCAACGCATTTATAATATAGTACTAGCCGACCCGCCCGTTGCATAGCGCTTCGCTGCTATGGTTATGAGTGCAATCAAATAGTGTTTTATCTATAGTGTTTTATGTATATATAGTTGAATGTTGGTTAAATTGTTTGTATGTTTGTTTATTTGTTTGATTGTTTGATTGTTTGATTGTGTCTTTGATTGTTTGTTTGATTGTTTGTTTGTTTGATTTTTTGTTTGATTATTTGTTTGATTGTGTTTGATTGTATGTTTGATTGTTTAATTGTTTGTTTAGTTTGTTTGATTGATTGTTTGTTTGATTGTTTGTTTGGTTGTTTGTTGTTGGTTTGATTGTTGGTTTGATTGTTTGTTTGATTGCTTATTTGATTATTTGTTTGATTGATTGTTTGTTTGATTGTTTGTTTGATTGTTTGTTTGATTGTTTGTTTGATTGTTTGTTTGAATGTTTGTTTGATGGTTTTTTTGATTGTTTGTTTGATTGTTTGTTTGATTGTTTGTTTGATTGTTTGTTTGATTGTTTGTTTGATTGTTTGTTTGATTATTTGTTTGATTGTTTGTTTGATTGTTTGTTGTTAGTGTTATGTTGTTTGGTTGTATAATGATTTAATTGTTTGATTGTCTCTTGTTTTTTATTTGTCGATTGTTAATTGTTTGATCTTTATTGTTGGGTGTTTATTGTTAGGTGTTTGTTGTTTTGTTATTAAGTTGTTTGGTTGGTTATTGGGGTGTTTGGTTGTTTGTTGGTTCTTGTTTGTTGTTTGATGCTTGTTGCCTCTTTTTGTTGTTGTTGTACACATGAATACATTTAATCATTTAAAATACTACTTCTTGGACACGCTATTGGTATAAGGGTGGGGTTAAAGTTTTAGTGGAGTTAACAGTAAAGAGGGTTTGAGTTTGGTTATATGGAAAGTTTATTATAACTTAAACAATATTATGTGTGATGGTAATCAAGTATTAAGTTTTGAATATACAAAATTGTATTATAGGTACATCTCCTGTTTTAATTATTTCTCATGCTTTCTATAATTAAAATAACAAAATTATCATAAGTACTCAAAAGGATTAAAAAAGCAATATAATTTTTAAAAGATTTATTAAAAAAAAATTGCGTTTTTTACAAAAAAAAAATTAAATTATTTAATAAAAGGAAAGAAAATATTTGCTAAATACACTTGAAAATATTCATATTTTCATATAAAATTGCAATTTCTAATACATATTCTTTTTTGTTAAAAATTCATCTAGGGTTAAGTGCGTTGCACTTTGTTGCATGAAAAAAAGTAATATTGGCAACACTTGTAACATAAAATAAGTGCCTTCTGGTATGTATGTCAGTAGTATTGTTAGCATTTCCTTTTCTATAATAGATAGTAAATATTCAAAAGTATTTTCTGTGAAAGATGTATAGTCGTAAAGACAACATTAAAAAAAATATTAAAATCAGATAGGATACCTATGACTGGTGCATTGGGCGAAATTGAAAGCTTTGGTAGCTAAAAAAAGTGAAAAAATAAGGTATCCGTTAAAGTTACCAAAAATATAAATGACGGGCGGAAGAACTAAAAATATTATTCTACGTGTGTTATTATTATTGCAAATAGATTGCCAACAAAAGAAACAATTTTGTTACCAACAAAATTTGATAGGGCAGTCTTACCCTCATGTGGGGGCAAGAAAGTTTTTTGTTTGATTTTTTTTCAAAACGTATTATCTTCTTTTCAGTGTTTTTTATTAATTGTGAGAGTTTCTAAAAAAAAAAAAAAAACTTACTTAACGACTTTTAATATGCCCCTTTACTTTAATTAGAAGAAGTTTTTTATTGGTTTTAGCACAGTCAAACACTGAAAGGGCAGGCGGCCATGCCCCACTTCCCCTAATAAGCTTTCATTAATCGGATTTATAATGATCAAAAATTAATTTCCGAATTTATAGTTAATTGTTTTTTAAGATTCATCCAGAGCTTAAAAATTAATTCATTTTCTGACTAAAGGCCTTGAATTTTGCTTTGAATTACGCATAAGTATAATTCAATTATTTTTCATGAAGCTTGTAATTGACGCACATTTGATTTATCAAGTTTGCGGAAAAAATGCAATCATAACAGTTAAAAGTGTAATATTTAGTCGGTTTTTGGAATTTAATACTTTCTTGCTTTAGTTTTTCAAAATTTTCAAGGTTTTTATCTATTTTTTTAATTTTATAGGTACATCATATTGCATTTCTATTGATATAAAAATCCAGCAATTATTAAGGAAACTGTGAGCAATAATGTGCAGGTGGTTTACAATATTTCAACTTTTTCATAGATTTACCTATGAAATTTTAAATTTTATGATATTTGAAAAATTAATTTGAAGCTCGTAGACATTGCAATAATTTTTATAAGTGGAGTAACTAAAGCAAATTAATAGGGAACCCGGCCGAACAGATTTGATTTTTTTTAAAACGTCGGCAATCAAAAATACTTTTAAGTCTACAGTTTATAAATTGCCGATGTTGCCGTACTGTTTTTTTTTTTTAAATTAATTTTTTTTAACAAAAACATTTTTTTTTGCTTAAATTTCAAAAAATAAATGATACCAAAAGATTCTCTAGGTAATTTAAGGAAAAAAAAAGTATGTGGTAGTAAAAGACAATCTTCAACTTTCTCACAAACTGACTTCAAACGCAAACAAAATATTTTGAACACAACGGCAGCACCTACAATATTTGCATACACGTTTTTAAAAAGCCAGAATTTCATTTCCATCTGTAAAAATTTAAATTCACTATAATCAAGAGTTTTTGAAAGATTGGTCCTCAATTGGAAAAAAAGTTACTACTAATTTTTAAATGGTTTTTTTTTCAAACTTTTTCGTAGTAAAATTCAAATTTATTTTGAAAAAGTGTTTGGCCATTATTATAATCAGATGAATTATGGAGAGGAAAAGGTAATTTTTATTACAGATTTGAAAACAAAAAAAAATTAAAAATTACTTCAATTTCATTGGATTTTTTGATAAAAACTGATTTTTTGCATTGAAATAATTGATTTTTTCAAAGACTTTGGCAAATAAGAATTTTAAACTTTTGCTATTTAACTTTCAACAATAAGTGCTATTGAATGAAGTAAAAATAGCTTTATACATATTTAAATGTTGAACTTAAAAAAAAAATAAGTTAATTTTTTTTTAACTTCAATTGAATTCGAAAATGAAATACTTTTTAATTTTTTTCATAAACTGTAATACATATTGATATTTCCTTTTTTAATCTTTATAAATGTGGCCAACAAATTTGAAAAATAAATGCAATTTATATTACGAAAATGTTTTAAACCTAATACCTTAGATTTTTCTTAGAATTACGCATAAGTATTAGTAGAGTAACTAAAGCAAATTATTAGGGAACCCGGCCGAACAGCTCTGATTTTGACGATTGAATTTCGAAGCAAAAAAGGTAAAATATATCACACTTTTGAAAAAAAATGAAAAATTACTTCAATTTCAATGGTTTTTTTTTTTTATTAAAACTGAATTTTTGCATTGAAATAATTAATTTTCTCAGAGACTGTGGTAAATAGGAACTTTAAATTTTTGCTATTTAACTTTCAACAGTAAGGGTTATTAAATGAATAAAAAATAATTTTATGTTTAGATGTTGAACTTAAAAAAAAAAAAATAATTTACATTTTTTTCAAAACTTTTATTAAAAAAAGTTCTTCGACAATAAAATACTTTTTAATTTTTTTCATAAACCGTAAAGGCTTGGCCACACCGGAGGGTACGCGGTAGAGGTACAGGTAACGGTACGGGTATTTGTATGGAAAAAATTCCAAACTGACACATCAACGTTCGGGTGTGGAATTTTTTTAATACAAATATCGTTGCCGCTACCCGTACCGCTGCCGCGTACCCTCCGGTGTGGCCAAGCCTTAATACATATTGACATTTCCTTTTATAATTTAAAATCATAATAAATGCGTCCAAAAAAATTTGAAAATAAATGCATTTTATAGTACGACCAAGTTTAAAAAACGACATGTTAAAATTTTTTCAATAATTTTTTTGTTTCAAAAATCTGAGTTCAATTACCATTCTTTCAAAAGCCGTTCATTCAATTAACTTAATTTTAATTTTACATATATTACTAAGCTTCTAGCTTTTAAAAAATGTATATTTGAATATTGTAGGTGTTGCCGTTGTGTTCAAATATTTTTTTTTGTATTTGAAGTCAATTAATAAGAAAATTGCATCTATTGCTTGAACTATGTCCCTCACTCCCATATATTTTTTTTCCTTGAATTTCCTAGACAATCTTTTGGCATCAGTTAATTTATGAAATTTAAGAAAAATTTTTGAAAAAAATTTGTTTTTGTTCACAAAAATCTTCAATTTAATTTAAAAAATCAAAACGGCAACACCGGCAATTTTTAATCTATAGACTTTAAAGTATTTCTAATTACCGACGTTTGAAAAAAATATCATCAAAATCTAAGCTGTTTGGCCGGGTTCCCTAATATTGCCAATTTTTGAGCTTTAGTTACTCCACTATATAATTCAATTATTTTTCATAAAGCTTTTATTTGACGTAGAATAATGTTTGATATGTCAACTAAAGTGCTTATTGTTTTAAAAAATTAATTAAATTTATCAAGTTTGCGGAAAAAATATAATCATAACAGTTAAGTGCAATATTTAGTCTGTTTTTGGAATTTAAGACTTTCTCGCTTGAGTTTTTTTAAGAATATTCAAGGTGTATATTTTTTTTTTTTAATTTTATATATCATATTGCCGTTCTATTAAAAATCCAGAAATTATTAAAGAAACTGTGAGGAATGATGTGCTTTTCCATAGATTTACCTAATTTCTGATTTTGTGATATTTCAAAAATTATTTTTAAACTCGTAAACATTGTAAAGCAATAATTTTTATTATAATATATTAATGAATATTTTGAGTACTATTTTTAATGATAATACAAATAATAATGTGCTTCTTAAAAATCAATTTTCGAAATTTTAATGGGACACCCTTTCATTTTGTTCTTCCTGCCTTAAATATAAATTGGGTAAAATTTGGTCCAGTTTAAACACGTTCTAGGGGTCGCTACCAAAATTCAAAGTTTTAAAAAATACACCAAATTTTGTTTTTTTTTTCTCTGAAAATTTTAAAATTTGTAATCAGAATTAAGTACTTTATAAATCTTTAACTGTTTTGAAAGAAATTTTGATAAAAATACAGCGGAATAAAAATGAAGTTTAATTTTGAATATTTTTGAATTTGACATTTTTTTTTTTGTGTTAATCTGTAGAATAACTAACTGAGTGATCTTTCTTAATTGAAAAATTCAATGATTTTATCTGATCGTTTATGAGCCTTATATCTTTATTCGACAGACAGTTAACTGACTGTTTATTAGAAGATTGAAAAATCGGGTCTTAAGCGTACTTTTTATTGTAACAAAAAAAAATTTTGTTGAAATTGATTTTTTTTTTTTACTTAAATCTTTAGTGAATGGTAGCGACCCCTAAATTTTAATATTAAAATCGGAAAAAATACCATATACTATGCTTATATAGTAGAAAATTATGCAGGGGTGTCCCATTAAAAAATCGAAAAAAAGATTTTTTCGACCATATAAGAAGCACCCTAATGTATATGTAGGTGGTCAGAAAAAGAGAGAGAAAATATTAGTATAAAACACTGGAAAACATTGTATTTTACGAATAAAACATTCAAAAATTATGGTAATTTTCAGTATTATTATTTGATCAAAATGTATGTATGTGAGCTTTAAATATCATTATTTATTAGAGACCCCATTTATTGTGATTTAAAAACAAATACCGAAGTAATAAGAGGATTTCTGAAATCAACATCAGAGTTTTTAGAATATGAAATTTTTCCAACCAAATGCCTTGAATTTTGCTTAGAATTGTGTATAAGCACATTTCAATTATTTTTCAAGACGCTTATAATTGACGTACAATAATGTTTGATATGTCAAATTAAGCATACGTGTGTGTAAAAAAATAATAAATTAGATTTATAATTAACGCATAAGAAGAGTAATCAAAGCGGTTTATTGCTTTATTTTTTTTAAGAATTTCAAAAATTTTATTTTTTTAATTTTATATGTGATATTACCTTTCCATTGATACCTCAATCAGATAAATCAAGCAAGTATCAAAAAAACTGTGACAAATCATGTGTAGGTAGATTGTAATATTTTAAATTTTCTTATTAAAAAAAAAAAAAAACAAAAAAATATTATTATTTAATTTTTTTTTACAACTTTTTTGTTCAAAAATTAATAAAATAATAGCACCATGTTATAGCTTGTTACTTAAGCTAGAAATTGAGACTTAATTTATATCTGTAAGTTTTGTAGAAAAAAAGTAATAATTTTTTAAAGTCAATCAAATTTTACAAAAAAAGCCAAAAAAAACACTTTTTTTCTTTTCTTTTATCAATATATCGATTTTTTAATATGAAAAGCTTAGAAAAAAATTATACCATTAAAAAGCTTATAAAATTTCCTAAAGAATAAAGCCATATTAAAATTTTAAGAATTATCAAAAAGTATAAAAATAATTTATTGAAAACAATCATTTTCATCAAAAAAGCAAAAAAAACCTATAAATTTATCTTCACACGTCATTTATTCAATTTTTTTTAATGACAACCTATAAAAAATTTTATACCATCTAAAAGCTTATTGTCTTAGCTTAAAATATATATATATATCAGGTCTATGAGACATCTACGAAAAGAGCTAGAATTTTTTGAACTCAATGTATTTTCATCAAAAAAAGCAAAAAAAAACATTTATTTTTTTCTTCTCATGCTATTAAATCAATTTTTTTCAATGGCAACCTATAAAAATTTTTATATCACGTGAAAGCTTATTGTTTCACCTTTCACATGACGGTTCAATCTTATTTCCAAGTTGCCTACAAGAAAAGTTAGAATTTTTTAAAGTCAACCATGTGGAATTTCCAGACTGAGATTACGGTACTTCCTACACTGGTGACTGTTCATGATCAACAGATCTCCACTGGTGTTTTGAGTGTTTTCGCAAGTTTCTTGATTTAACATTGTGTAGCTTGTAGTTAGTCTACCGTTATGTGTGATATACCAAATGAAAGGTAATTGTATCAGGATGCTCATAAAAGTTTAATCAAATTTCTATCTGCTCTAGATCAATAGTTATAACCTGTTGAATTATCAAACTTTAATTTACCGTTATCTCAAAATTGTGTATACGAAATTGATTGAAATTTTGTACACATATAGTCCTAACAACAATCTATCAACCCTGTAAATTTCATATATTTATGAGTTAAACAAAAAAAGATAAAAATAAAAAACGGTTAAAAACGGGAAAAAATGACCAAAAAACTTGGCTCCAAAAAACTTCTTCATCTCGATTTTGATGAAAAATATCATTTTAGAGTTCCAATTTTTTGCACATACACTCATACATACTCCACCTATACACCCTATAAGTTTCAGATTTTTTGAGCACTCGGAAATATTTCTAAAAATAAAAACCCACCCAATTTTAAGACGCAAAAAATAGGTGTTTTTCAAAACTCTCTATCTCAAAAACTACTCACTTTAAAAAAAAATCCCAACACACGTCTCGACTATTTTTCCACCACCTATCCATTGGTGTATTCAGAATTTCCAAGAAAAATTCCCCTCTCTCGTAATCACCCCTTTCTCAACTTGCCCCGATTTGATAAGCTTTTCAAAACCTAACGATTTCTTACCGATTTAGATTTTTAAAAATTTTTTACCAAAAGTCCATTGACATAAAAAATGATTATCTATCTATTGCAAAAAAAATCAACTCTCTACGACATCGCATTTAGATTTTAGATAATTTTTTCATTTTGCCATTTTGCCCCGTTTTACCCTATTAAATGTGCGATTTGAGTAAAAACCTTTCTTAGTGCAAACCGCTTCACCAATACCTATCATATACCATTGAGTTTGGAGTTTTTTATTTTTTTCCCATATAGAGCCAGTGATTATGTGAATGGTGGAAAAAAAAAAATCAACGCATTTATAATATAGTACTAGCCATCATACCCGTGAATGAATATCGCTTCGCTGATATTCGTAAACACTAAATATGTAAACAATTACAAATGAATATATATTATGTATAAGAATATTATATAATAAAAATATATATATATAAGTATATATATATAATAAATAAATATATATATATGTATAAATATAAATATATATGTATAAGTATATATATATATATATATATATATATAAATATATATGTATAAGTATATATATATATATATAAATATATATGTATAAGTATATATATATATATATATATATATATATATAAATATATATATATATATATATATATATATATATATATATATAAATATATATATATATAAATATATATGTATAAGTATATATATATATATAAATATATATGTATAAGTATATATATATATAAATATATATGTATAAGTATATATATATATATATAAATATATATGTATAAGTATATATATATGTATATAAATAAATATATGTATAAATATATATATATATATATAAATATATATGTATATGTATATATATATATAAATATATATGTATAAGTATATATATAAATATATATATAAGAATATATGTATAAAAATATATGTATAAGAAAATAATATTGTATATTTATATATATTATACTTATATATAATAATTATATATTAATATAGCAAGGGGGCATGCTGCCCCCCTGCACCCCCCTGCTTGGATTATTAAAAAAGTATTAAGAATGTTTTGTTTTTTTGTTTTTTCTTTTTGATAAAATTATAATTTTTAGGAATTTGAATTTTATCGATTTAATTTATTTATCAAAAAGTATTAAAAATTTAATTTTATTTATTAATTGTATTGATTGTTTGTTTGTTTCATTGTTTGTTTGATTATTAGTTTGTTTGATTATTAGTTTGATTGTTTATTTGATTGTTTGTTTGTTTGATTGTTTATTTCATTGTTTAATTTGATTGTTTAATTTGATTGTTTGTTTGATTGTTTATTTGATTGTTTGTTTATTTGATTGTTTTTTTTTTTTGTTTTTTATTGACTCATGATTTAATTGTTTGATTGTTTCTTGTTTTTTGTTTGTCGATTGTCAATTGTTATTTATTGTCTGATTTTCATTATTTCATGTTTATTGTTAAGTGTTTGTTGTTTGTTATATATAAGTATATATATAAATATATGTATAAGAATATTAGTATAAAAAATAATATTATAAATTTATATATTATACTTATATATATAATAATTATATATTAATATAGCAGGGGGGCATGCTGCCCCCCCGCACCCCCCTGCTTGGATTATTAAAAAAGTATTAAGAATGTTTGTTTGTTTTTTTTTTTTTGATAAATTTTAATTTTTATGAATTTCAATTTTATCGATTTAATTTATTTATCGAAAAGTATTAAAAATTTAATTTAATTTATTAATTGTATTTAAAAAATTATTGCAAATATGTTTCTAAATACAAATCCGTTAATATTATAATGAACTTTAATGATTTATAGAGCAAATAGAGCCAGTGATTATGTGATTTGTCAGTTTCGGAAAAATCAACGCATTTATAATATAGTATTACCTTTCTATTGACATAACATAGAAATCCAGCAATTATTACAGAAACTGTGAGCAATGATGTGCATTTAAACTTTTTCATAAATGTACCTTTTTAAATCTCTGATTTTATGATTTTTACAAGTTAATTTTGATGCTCGTAGACATTCTAAAGCAATAATTTTTATTGGAAGATATTAATGAACATTCTGAGTTCTATTTTAAATGAAAATTAAAACTTTAAATGCATCTGGTCAGAAATAGTGAGAGAAAATATTAGTATAAACCACTGGAAAACATTGTATTTTTCAAATTAAAGCTTCAAAAATTATGGTAATTTTCATTATTTTATTATTTGATAAAAATAAATGCAGTGAGCCATTAATTATAATCTTTTATTTGAGATACTATTAATTGTGATTGAAATACAAATACCGAAGAAATAAGCAGTTTTCTGAAATCAAAATTAAAGATCTTAGAATATGAAATTTTTCCGAACAAATACCTTGAACTTTGCTTAGAATTAGGTACCTACTTATAAACATAATTCAATTATTTCTCAAGCAGCCTCAATCCTAAAAATCAAGCAAGTATTACAGAAACTGTAAGAAATCATCTACAGGTGGATTGCAATATTTTAAGAAAGTTTTGAATTTCTGATTGTATATTATTTAAAAAATTAATTTTGAACCTCGTAGACATCATTAAGCAATAATTTATACTGCAAAACATTTATCAATATTCTGAGTACTATACTAAGTGAAAATAAAAATACTATGCAAGTGGTCAAAAAAATTAAGAATATGAAATATTTCCGATCAAACATTTTGCATTTCCCTTAGAACTGCTAATTCAATTATTTCTCAGAAAGCTTTTATAATTCATGTGCCAATTAAGCGTATGTTTGTCCAAAAGAATAATACATTTAATTTATTATGTTTGGTTAAAAAATGGATTCATGACAGTAAAAAATGTAATATTTGGTAATATTTCTGCGTTTTTTTGCAATTTTATCGTTTTTTGGTTTATGTTTTTAAGTAACTTTCAATGCATTTATGTTTTGAAATTTGTGTGTCATATTACCTTTCTATTAATAACTCAATTATAAAAATCAAGCAATTATTAAAGAAACTGTGTAAGTAATAATCTGCAGGTGGATTGTAATATTTCAAGAAATTTTGAGTTTCTGACTGTAGGATATTTTAAAATTTTATCTGAAGGTCGTATGAATATTTTGAGTGCTATGCTAAATGAAAATATAAATGCTATGTAGGTGGTCAGAAAAAGTAAAAATTTAAAATATTTCCGATCAAACATCTTGAATTTAGCTTAAAGTTGCTAAATCAATTAATTCTCAGGAAGCTTGTAGCTAACGTATATTTACAATTGATATGTCAAATTAAGCGTATAAACCATAAAAATCAAGCAAGTATCGAAGAAACTATAACAAATCATGTACAGGTGGATTGCAATATTTTAAGAAAACTTTGAATTTCTGATTGTATGTTATTTAAAAATAATTAATTTTGAACCTCGTAGACATCATTGAGCAATAATTTTTACTGCAAAACATTTATCAAAATTCTAAGTAGATACTATACTAAATGAAAATATAAATACTATGTAGGTGGTCAGAAAGAGTAAAAATATAAAATATTTCTGATCAAACATCTTGAATTTAGCTTAAAGTTGCTAAATCAAATATTTTTCAGGAAGCTTGTAGCTAACGTATACATATTTATAATAATTCATATGTCAAATTAAGCGTATAGTTGTCTTAAAAATAATATTTTTTTGGATAAGAAATGTAATCATTACAGTAAAAAATGTTATATTTTGGCTGTTTTTTGCTGTTTAAGCATTTTTTGATTTACTTTGTATAATATTTTAAAAGTTTTCATTTTTTGAATTTTATATGTGAAATTACCTTTTTATTGATACCTCAATCTTAAAAACCAAGCAAGTATCGAAGAACAGTGACATATCATGTACAGGTGGATTGCAATATTTTAATAAAATTTAGGAGTTCTGATTGAATATTATTTTAAAAAAAAAGTAATTTTGAACCCCGTAGACATCGTTAATCAATAATTAATATTGAAAAACATTTTTAATCATTCTGAGTATTATATTAAATGAAAGTAAAAATATTATGCTTATGGTCAGAAAATTAAGAATATGAAATATTTCCGATCAAATATCTTTAATTTAGCTTAAAGTTGCTAATTCAATTATTTCTCAGGAAGCTTGTAGTTGACATATTTCTTATTGATATGTCAAATTAAGCGTATAGTTGTTTTAAAAATAATACATTTAATTCAATATTTTTGGTTAAGAAATTCAATCGCTACAGAAAAAAATGCTATATTTAGGCGGTTTTTTGCTTTTTAAGCCTTTCTTGCGTTACTTTATATAAAATTAAAATTTTAAAAGATTTTATTTTTTGAATTTTATATGCTATATTACGTTTCTATTGATACTTCAATCATAAAAATCAAGCAAGTATCGAAGAAACTGTGACAAATCATGTACAGGTGGATTGCAATATTTGAAACAAAATTTCGAATTTTTGATTGTATTATATTTAAAAAATATTAATTTTGAACCTCATAGACATCGTTAAGCAATAATTTATATTGAAAAACATTTTAACTATTCTAAGTATTATATTAAATAAAAGTAAAAATATTATGCAGGTGGTCAGAAAAATTAAGAATATAAAATATTATAAAATAATATAAAATATTTCCGTTCAAATATCTTAATTTTGCTTAAAACTGCTAATTCAATTATTTCTCAGGAAGCTTGTGGTTGACATATATTTATATTTGATATGTCAAATTAAGCGTATAGTTGTCTTAAAAATAATACATTTAATTCAAAATTTTTGGATAATAAATTAAATCACTATAGTAAAAAAAATGCTATATTTAGGCGATTTTTTGCTGTTTAAGCCTTTCTTGCTTTACTTTGAAGACAATTTTGAAAGATTTCATTTTTTGAATTTTATATGTGAAATTATTGATACCTCAATCTTAAAATCAAGCAAGTATCGAAGAAACGGTGACAAATCATGTACAGGTGGATTGCAATATTTGAATAAAATTTAGAATTTTTGATTGTAGGTATATTATTTAAAAAACTGATTTTGAACCCCGTAGACATCGTTAATCAATAATTTATATAAGAAAAAATTTTAAAACATTCTGAGTACTATATTAATTGAAAATAAAAATACTATGCAGGTGGTCAGAAAAATTAAGAAAATAAAATATTTCCGATAAAAAATTTTGAATTGATTTTAAAATTGCTTATTCAATTATTTCTCAGGAAGCTTGTAGTTGACATATTTCTTATTGATATGTCAAATTAAGCGTATAGTTATCTTAAAAATAATACATTTGATTGAAAATTTTTGAATAAGAAATTCATTCACTACAGTAAAAAATGCTATATTTAGGCGGTTTTTTGCTGTTTTATCCTTTATTGCTTTGATTTGTATACAATTTTGAAAGATTTTTTTTTTTTGAATTTTATATGTGAAATTACCTTTTTATTGATACCTCAATCTTAAAAATCAAGCAAGTATTGAAGAAACTGTGACAAATCATGTACAGGTGGATTGCAATATTTGAATAAAATTAAGAATTTCTGATTGAATATTATTTGAAAAAAGTAATTTTGAACCCCGTTGACATCGTTAATAATTTATATTGAAAAACATTTTAAATCATTCTGAGTACTTTATTCATTGAAAATAAAAATACTATGCAGGTGGTCAGAAAAATTGAGAATTTGAAATATTTCCGAACAAATATCTTGAATTTAGCTTAAAGTAGCTAATTCAATTATTTCTCAGGAAGCTTGTAGTTCACATATATTTGTAATTTATATGTCAAATTAAGAGTATAATTGTCTTAAAAATTATACATTTAATTTAATATTTTTTGATAAGAAATGCAATCATTACAGTAAAAAATGTTGTATTTAGGCGGTTTCTGCTGTTTAAGCCTTTCTTGCTTTACTTTGTATACAACTTTAAAGTATTTTATTTTTTGAATTTTAAATGACAAATTATCTTTTTATTGATACCTAAATTTTGAAAATCAAGCAAGTACCTATCGAAGAAACTGTGACAAATCATGTACAGGTGGATTGAAATATTTGAATAAAATTTAGAGTTTCTGATTGTATATTATTTAAAAAACTGATTTTGAACCACGTAGATATCGTAAAACAATTATTTATATTAGAAAACTTTTTAAATCATTCTGAGTACTTATTGAAAATAAAAAAAATACTATGCTGATGGTCAGAAAAATTAAGAAAATAAAATATTTCCGATCAAATATTTTGAATTCAGCTTAAAATTGCTAATTCAATTATTTTTCAGGAAGCTTGTAGTTGACGTATATTAATATTTGATATGTCAAATTGAGCGTATAATTGTCTTAAAAATACATTTAATTCAAAATTTTTGGATAATAAATTCAATCACTACAGTAAAAAATGCTATATTTAGGCGTTTTTTTGCTATTTAAGCCTTTCTTCCTTAGTTTTTAAAGAATCTTAAAAGATTTTATTTTTTGAATTTTGTATGTGAAATTACCTTTTTATTGATACCTCAATCTTAAAAATCAAGCAAGTATTGAAGAAACTACGACCAATCATGTATAGGTGGATTGCAATATTTTAAATTTTTCATTAATTCTTTGAATTAATACGTATTTCTTGAAAAAAAGCGAAAAAATATTACTATTTTATTTTTTTTTATTTTTGTTTTCAACTTTCTTTAAAAAATAATAACACCATGTTATAGCTTGATATCTAAGCCAGAAATTGAGACATTATTTACATCTGTGAGTTTTGTAGAAAAAAAGTAATAATTTTTTGAAGTCTAGCAAAATTTACAAAAAAAGCCAAAAAAACCCTTTTTTTTTATTCTTTTATTAAAATCTCGATTTTTTAATATGAAAAGTTAAAAAAAAAATTATGCCATTAAAAAGCTTATAAAATTTCCTAAAGAATAAAGCTATATTAAAATTTCAAGAATGTGTAAAAAGTATAAAAATAATTTATTGAAAACAATCATTTTGATCAAAAAAAGCAAAAAAAACGTATAAATTTATCTTCACACGTCATTTATTCAATTTTTTTTAATGACAACCTATAAAAATTTTTACACCATCGGAAAGCTTGTTGTCTTAGCTTAAAATATATATATATATCAGGTCTGTGAGACATCTACAAAAAGAGCTAGAATTTTTTGAACTTCATGTATTTTCATCAAAAAAAGCAAAAAAAACCATTATTTTTTTGTTCTCATGCTATTAAATTAATTTTTTTCAATAACAACCTATAAAAATTTTTATACCATGTGAAAGCTTATTGTTTCACCTTTGACATGACGGTTCAATCGTATTTTTCTGATGCCTACAAGAAAAGTTAGAATTTTTTAAAGTCAACCATGTGGAATTTCCAGACTGAGATTACGGTACTTCCCACACTGGTGACTGTTCATGGCGCAACAGATCTCCACTGGTGTTTCGAGTGTTTTCGCAAGTTTCTTGATTTAACATTGTGTAGCTTGTAGTTGGTCTACCGTTATGTGTGATATACCAAATGAAAGGTAATTGTATCAGGATGCTCAGAAAAGTTTAATCAAATTTCTATCTGCTCTAGATCAAAAGTTATAACCTGTTGAACACACAACACATTAATTTACCGTTATCTCAAAATTGTGTCTATAAAAATGATTGAAATTTGGTACACATATAGTCCTAGTTATACTCTATCAACTCCCCATATAACATATTTCTCTATCTCTTAAAGAAAAAAAGATAAAAATCAAAAACGAAAAAAATCAGTTAAAAACGGTAAAAAACCCTGTTTTTTAAAAACTTATTTTTCCTATTATTCAGTCAAAACTAATTTTAGAACTCCAATTTTTTGCACATGTATGCATATAGCGTAGACCTACATATCCTGTAAGTTTCAGATTTTTTGAACGCACCAAAAAAAAGCTAAAAATCAAAAACTACCCAAAAATACCCCTAAAAACGTAGGTGTTTTTCAAAAAATCATATTTCGAAACCCAGTGCATTTAAAAAAAATCCGTATTAGACGCCTAATTTTTTTTTCCTCCATCTATCATCTGACCTCTTAAGAATTGTCAAAAAAAATTTCCCCTACCCATAATCATCATTTTGTCACACCCGCTACACCTGATCACCGTTCAAACAAAACGTTATAGCTTAGCTCGAAAATTTTTTAGAATTTTTTCTTAAATGCAGTTCATCTTAAATTAATCTCCTCTATCTATAGCAAAAAAAATCATCTCTCTACTCCCTCCCGTTTAGATTTTAGCCCAATTTTGGACTTACCGTTTTACCCCAGTTTACCCTATTAAATCGACGAATTTCAAAAATTCCTTTCTTAGTGTGCACTTTCATCAATATACCTATCATTTGACACATCATTCAATTTTCTATCACTTATAGTATAAGCTGTGCGTTGATTATGAATGAATCAGTGAGTGGTAACTACGGTCGGCATTTAGTAATATAATAACTAGCCGACCCGCCCGTTGCATAGCGCTTCGCTGCTATGGTTATGAGTGCAATCAAATAGTGTTTTATGTATATAGTGTTTTATGTATATAGTTGAATGTTGGTTAGATTGTTTGTATGTTTGTTTATTTGTTTGATTGTTTGATTGTTTGTTTGATTGTTTGTTTGATTATTTGTTTGATTGTGTTTGATTGTATGTTTGATTGTTTAGTTTGTTTGATTGATTGTTTGTTTGATTGTTTGTTTGATTGTTTGTTTGATTGTTTGTTTGATTGTTTGTTTGATTGTTTGTTTGATTGTTTGTTTGATTGTTCGTTTGTTGTAAGTGTTTTGTTGTTTAGTTGTATAATGATTTAATTGTTTGGCTGCCTCTTGTTTTTTGTCTTTCGATTGTTAATTGTTGTTTATTCTCTGATGTTCATTGTTTCATGTTTATTGTTAGGTGTTTGTTTTTTTGTTATTAAGTTGTTTGGTTGGTTATTGGGGTGTTTGGTTGTTTGTTGGTCCTTGTTTGCTGTTTGGTGCTTGTTGCTTCTTTTTGTTTTTGTTGTACACATGAATACATTTAATCATTTAAAAAACTACTTCTTGGACACGTTATAGGAATAAGGGTGGGGTTAAAGTTTTAGTGGGGTTAACAGTAAAGTG
The DNA here is from genome assembly GCF_945859705.1 of Episyrphus balteatus. Classification (NCBI taxonomy): domain Eukaryota; kingdom Metazoa; phylum Arthropoda; class Insecta; order Diptera; family Syrphidae; genus Episyrphus; species Episyrphus balteatus. The sequence continues at coordinate 18,329,906 of NC_079134.1, read as the reverse complement.
GGTTTGAGTTTGTTTATATGCAAAGTTTATTATAACTTAAACAATATTATGTATTTTGATGATCAAGTATCAACTTTTGAATCTAAAAAATTTTATTATAGGTACATCTCCTGTTTCAATTATCTCTCATGCTTTCTATTGACGGAACATAATATTGATTTCTGATTGTATGATAATTATCTCAGGATATTGTATATGAAATTAATAGAAAATTAATAGAAATTGAATGAAAATGAAATTGCACAGTCATAGTTTATTTAATTACCTATCTACAGTATAAATTTAATTTATCTATCTATTAAAACAAAGAAGTTATAATCAAATTATTTTTCGTGTCGCTTTTTCGTTTCATCTTGTTTCAAATCACTACGATACTAAAGAAGTTTTCACTTCAAAAACAAAACTGTCATAAGTACTCAAAAGTATTAAAAACAATATAATTTTTAAAAATCTGCGTATTTTACAAAAAAAAAAAAAAATATTTAATAAAAGAAAAGAAAATATTTGCTAAATACGCTTGAAAATATTCATATTTTCATATAAGCCTACAAAAACAATTGCAATTTCTAATATTCTTTTTTATTAAAAATTCATCTAGGGTTAAGTGCGTTGCACTTTGTTGCATGAAAAAAAGTAATATTGGCAACACTTGTAACATAAAATAAGTGCCTTCTGGTATGGTCGACCATTGTATATATATTTCCATAGTACTATCAAGGAGACAAACGATCTTAGAAACTCTAGTGGGAGCTTAAAAAAGCAGAATTTGTATGAAATAAATGCACTGATCGCTACCTCAAAATAGTTGTGACTTAAAGTAATACTAAATTCGACTTCATGATAGTAGTATAGAAATATATATACAATGTGGTCAACTACGTTTGTAAGTTTGAGCAAGTTCCATTGAGACAGTAAATTTTGTGACTTTTCATCAAATGTTATCGTTCATGTTAATCGGTAGTATTTTTAGCATTTCTTTTTCTATATATGTAGATAGTAAATATTCAAAAAATATTTTCTGCGAAAGAAGTAAAGTCGTAAAGATAAAATTAAAAGACATATTAAAATCAGATAGGTAGCTCAAAAAAGTGAAAAAAGATGGTACTCGTTAAAGTTACCAGAAAGATAAATGACTGGAGGAAGCACTAATGAAAATATTATCATACGTGTGTTATTATTGCAAATAGATTGAATTTAAAACAAAAGAAACAATTTGTCCACCAACAAAATTTGATAGGGCGGTCTTACCCTCATGTGGGGCCAAGAAAGTTTTTTTTTATGTTTTTTCAAAACGTATTATCTTCTTTTCAGTGTTTTTTATTAATTTTGAGAGTTTCTAAAAAAATAATAAACTTAATGAAAAAAGACTATGGGCCATATTCATTGACGCTGTCTAAGTTATTACTAAAAAAGACTGGAGTTTATCCTTTTTAAATAACATTTTATAAACCCCAGTCTAAGATAAACCGGGGTCTTAAGACGACTATTAATGCCCCTTTATTTTAATTAGAAGAAGTTTTTTATTGGTTTTAAGACAGTTAAACACTGAAAGGCCAGACGGCCTTTCCCCTACTTTCCCTAATAACACTGGTCTGCAAAATTTAACTTTTTTTTTCTCCTTCAAATAATTGTTTGATATTATGACAGATTAGACTTTCTTGAATCTAAACCTGGTTTCAGAAAAATTCTATCAGGTACCATTTTTGTAAAAATGATTTTTGAAAAATGTGGGTAGTTTCTAAAAAATCAACCTTTTAGATTTATTTGAACTCGTGCAAAATTAAAACTATTTGTAGCATTGAGCTCAAATTTGGAGGACTTATTCCTCGTAATATGGCCTATCGATTCACACCAAATATGTCCTTTTACATTAATGTTTACTCATGTTTTAAAATACTGATTTATAAAAAAAGCAGAAATATCGAAACCCTTTACTTTTTAGTAAATCCAACATGAACAAAAACACCTTAATTAAGGAAAATGTAAAATATCAACGCCCATTATATTTAAAAAGTCAAATATGTAAAGAAAACCATAATAAAATACATTAAAAAATTTTTTTACGTGTTTTGTAATTTTATATACTATTTTTCTATGTATTTATAAATATCTTATTTGTAATAAACCATTCGATAAACTGACTTATAAAGCTTCAGATTTGTTTCTCCTAGAAACAAAAGTATACTTTTCTTAAAATTTTTGATGTGCTGAGTTAGAATCCGAAGTCAAAAAAATTCTATCACCTGAGGATTTTAAGATATTCGCATTAAAGTATCACAAAATCAAGTTTTTTCTTAGAAAATCTCAATTAAAACTACTATATCTCACAAACCAGAGCTGACCGAAATTTTGAGTTCGGATTCAAAATCAGCACACTAAAGTCCATTAGAAAAGTATATTTTTTTTTTCTAGGGAGAAAGATATAATAATTTTTAAAGATAAGTTTTTTTTATGATAAGATATGCCAAACCTACTAAACTTACTTAAGATATCTCGGAGAAGAAAAGAGTTATTGAGAAGATTGAAACTTAATTTGAAAGAAAAAAATAAGTTCTTTTAAAAACCGTAAGAATTTTAATTGAAAAATATTACATTATGCCAAAATATTTCTTCGAAAACAGCAAAAAAAATGGGATTTTGAGATTGTCTAACGGGAATATCTGAAAAACGTGACGTACTACATCAATTCTGACTTCGGATTCGGAATCAGCATACAAAAATCCTTTAGAAAAGTATACAATATACATAGTTTTATTTAAAGGAGGATTTCCTTGCAGACCAGTGTAAGCTTTGAATGTTATCTTTCATTTAAAATCGCATTTATAATGATCAAAAATTAATTTCCGAATTTATAATTAATTGTTTTTTAAGATTAATCCAGAGTTCAAAAATTAATTCATTTTATGACTAAAAGCGTTGAATTTTGCTTTACATATAAGGATAATTCAATTATTTTTCATTAAGCTTGTAATTGACGCAGAATAATGTTTGATATGGATACATTTTTAATTTATCAAGTTTGCGAAAAAATAGTAATCATAACAGTTAAAAGTGTAATATTTAGTCAGTTTTTGGAATTGAAGACTTTCTTGCTTTAGTTTTTCAAAAATTTTCAAGGTTTTTTTTTTTTTTATTTAAATTTATACATCATATTGCATTTCTATTGATATACAAATCCAGCAATTATTAAGGAAACTGTGAGCAATAATGTGCTGGTGTTTTACAATATTTCAACTTTTCATAGATTTACCTATAAAATTTTAAATTTTATGATATTTGAAAAATTAATTTGAAGCTCGTAGACATTATAAAGCAATAATTTTTATTAGTGTAGTAACTAAAGCAAATTATTAGAAAACCCGGCCGAACAGATCTGATTTTGATGATCTTTTTTTTTTTAAACGATGAAATTAAATTTTTTTTAACAAAACCATTTTTTTGCTTAAATTTCATAAGATAAATGATACTTAAGATTCTCTACGTAATTTAAGGAAAACAAATATATGGTAGTAAAAGACTACCTTTAATTTTCTCACGAACTGACTTCAAATGCAAACAAAATATTTTAAACCCAACGGCAGCACCTACAATATTTGCATACCTACACTTTAAAAAAAAAAACCAGAATCTCATTTCTATCTATATAAATTTAAATTCACTATATAATCAAGACTTTTCGAAAAATTGGTCCTCAACTGAGAGTTTTGTAAAAAAAAACCTTACTAAAAATTTTTAAATGGGTTTTTTTTCAAACTTTTTCCTAGTAATATTTGAATTTATTTTATTTATCAGATGAATTCCGAAGAGGAAAAGGTAATATTTATTACAGATTTGAAAAAAAAAAAAAATAAAAATTACTTCATTTTCATTGGATTTTTTGATAAAAACAGAATTTTTGCATTAAAATAATTGATTTTCTCAAAGACTTTGGCAAATAAGAACTTTAAACTTTTGCTATTTTACTTTCAACAATAAGGGCTATTGAATGGTGAAAAAATAACTTAATATTTAAATGTTGAACTTAAAAAAAATTAGCTAATTTACAAAAAAAAAAAAAATAGTTAATTTTTTTTTTCAAAACTTCTATTAAAAAAGTTCTTCGAAAATGAAATACTTTTAAATTTTTTTCATAAACTGTAATACATATTGACATTTCCTTTTATAATTTCAAATTTTAAAAAATGTGGCTAAAAAAATTTGAAAAATAAATGCAATTTATATTACGAAAAAGTTTTTAAAAGGACATGTTAAAATTTTTAAATAATTTCTTATTTCAAATACTGCCACTTTTGGAGCTTTAGTTACTCTACTATATTGGACAATATTAATGAACATTCTAAGTACTATTTGAAATGAAAATAAAAACTTTTAATGCAGCTGGTCAGAATAAGTGAGAGAAAAACATTTTATTTTTCAAATAAAACCTTCAAAAATTATGGTGATTTTCAGTATTATTAATTGATCAAAATACATACAGTGACCCTAAATATCATGATTTATTTGAGAACCCATTTATTGTAATTTAAAAATAAAAATACCGAAGTAATAAGTGGATTTCTGAAATCAAATCAGAGTTTTTAGAATATGAATTTTTTCCGACCAAATACCTTGAATTTTGCTTAGAATTGCGTATAAGCATATTTCAATTATTTTTCAAGACGCTTGTAATTGACATACAGTAAAGTTGATAAGTCAAATTAAGCATACGTTTGTGTAGAAAAATAGTAAATTAGATATATAACACTGGTTAACAAAATTAAACTTTTTTTTTGTTGCCGAAACAAAATTATACTTTTCTGAAGGTTTTCAGTGTGCTGAACTCGAATCCGAAGTCAAAAAAAATTAATCAGCTCCCGTTTTTGAAATATTACCGTTAGAGTATGCAGTACTTCGGACCTTATTTTTTTATATAAGGAAAATTGTTTGAGCATATTTAGTAACGGTTTTTATAAGAAGTATTTATCACCTTTTTAAATCTGTTTAAATCTTTCCGATATCTTTTTTATTGCCCGAGATATCCTCAGTTGTTTGGTATTTTTATAAATTTTATGACGTCATTATCTCCTTTATGATATATGAAGAAAAACCCACTTACTTAATTTTAAGATATCTCGGGCAATACAAAAGATATTGAAAAGATTTAAACAGTTATCGAAAGATGGAAAACAGTTTTTATAGAAACCGTTACTAAATATTCTCAAACAATTTTCCTTATACAAAAGAATAAGGTCCGAAGAAATCAAAAAAAACGTTTTTTTGCATTTTCTAACGGTAATATCTCAAAAACGGGAGCTGATTAGTTGTTTATGACTTCGGATTCGAGTTCAACACACTGAAAACCTTCAGAAAAGTATATTTTTGTTTCGGCAACAAAACCTTTGTAAACCAGTGTAATTAATGCATAAGAAAAGTAATCAAAGCGGTAAAAAATGTAGTACTTAGGGCCAATTTATTGACTCTCCATTAAACTTTAAATCTCCATTAAAAAAGGGAATTTTAAATTAAAAAACAAAATTCATTTATTCAGTCTCTTTTAAGAGTTTTTTAAGTTTGACTACATTAACTAATAGAGCATTAAATTTAAAAGTCGTTTTAGTTAAAACACCAAAATCGAAACAGAAAACAAAATAGTCCACCGAAGGAATAAACATCGAAAAATTAGATAACATTTCTTTAAAGGATTGTTGAAATAAATTATTAGTCCTAATATGTTTGTGCAAATTTTGTGATGTGATTTCAATGAAGTTATATAAATGTATTGTATCGGTCTGCTTCTGAATAAATATTGCTTTTATGCACCTTTATCAACTGGAAATTCTATTGTAGATTTTTTAGGTGTATTAAGGAGTCACGCGGACGATTGCTAAGAATCGAATAAGATTCATATCTACATATTTATGACAAAAATTCCCTAATACGTTGTCCTAAAACGACCCAAAAAAAAGAATCTCTCTGGACGCCAAAATTCTGGTTCTAGTAAAGCAATTATCGTGCTTTAAGGAAAAGGGGCGAAGAGCGGACAGAATTACGAAGTTATAAAGTTCAAAATTAATTCAAATTGGCGCTCCTAGAGCAAGTCGTTTTCTTGTCGTTTTAGTACAAACGACTTATAGCCTGTTTTCATTTTATTGCAACATTGCACTAAAGATAAAGATTTTGAAAGGACATAAATTCAAAAAAATTAATGGATCTACTCCACAGAACAGCACAATATACAAAATCATCTTCTCCACTTCAAAGAAACACAAGCGTTGATGGATAATATTTTCATCTCATAAAATTGCAATTGCATCAGTTTTTGGTACACACTGACATTTTGATACCCTCGCTTATGGACCAGTTTTTATATTTGTTTTATTATTCTTCATTTAAATCTTTTAATTCAAATCTATGTATCTATTTATTATAGGTACATATTTAATTTGACAAATATTAAATTTTGACAAATTAATTTTTCAAAAAAATAAAAAAATCCCTAGGATATTTTTAACAGAGTTTTAAATTTAAAGTTTCCATTAAAAGTAAGCACTTTAACTAAAGAAGGGTGAATTAAATGAATTTTTAATGATGTATACTTAAAGGCGTCAATAGTTTAACAACGCTTTTAACTAAAACGATAAATTTCAAAATTTAATGGGGGCTCAATAAATTGGCCCTTAGTCTGTTTTTTCTATATAACCCTTTATTGCTTTATTTTTTTAAGAATTTTGAAAGATTTTATTTTTTTAATTTTATATGTGATATTACCTTTCCATTGATACCTCAATCAGATAAATCAAGCAAGTATCAAAGAAACTGTGACAAATCATGTGTAGGTAGATTGTAATATTTTAAATTTTCTTATTTCTTGAAAAAAAAAAACAAAAAAATATTATTATTTAATTTTTTTTTACAACTTTTTTGTTTAAAAATTAATAAAATAATAGCACCATATTATAGCTTGTTACTTAAGCTAGAAATTGAGACTTAATTTATATCTGTAAGTTTTGTAGAAAAAAAGTAATAATTTTTTAAAGTCAATCAAATTTTACAAAAAAAGCAAAAAAAAAACACTTTTTTTTTATTCTTTTATCAATATATCGATTTTTTAATATGAAAAGCTTAGAAAAAAATTACACCATGAAAAAGCTTATAAAATTTCCTAAAGAATAAAGCCATATTAAAATTTCAAGAATGCTCAAAAAGTATAAAAATAATTTATTGAAAACAATCATTTTCATCAAAAAAAGCAAAAAAAACCTATAAATTTATCTTCACACGTCATTTATTCAATTTTTTTTAATGACAACCTATAAAAAATTTTATACCATATAAAAGCTTATTGTCTTAGCTTAAAATATATATATATATCAGGTCTATGAGACATCTAAAAAAAAGAGCTAGAATTTTTTGAACTCAATGTATTTTCATCAAAAAAAGCAAAAAAAACATTTTTTTTTTTCTTCTCATGCTATTAAATCAATTTTTTTCAATGACAACCTACATAAATTTTTATACCATGTGAAAGCTTATTGTTTCACCTTTCACATGACGGTTCAATCTTATTTCCAAGTTGCCTACAAGAAAAGTTAGAATTTTTTAAAGTCAACCATGTGGAATTTCCAGACTGAGATTACGGTACTTCCTACACTGGTGACTGTTCATGATCAACAGATCTCCACTGGTGTTTTGAGTGTTTTCGCAAGTTTCTTGATTTAACATTGTGTAGCTTGTAGTTAGTCTACCGTTATGTGTGATATACCAAATGAAAGGTAATTGTATCAGGATGCTCATAAAAGTTTAATAAAATTTCTATCTGCTCTAGATCAAAAGTTATAACCTGTTGAATTCCAACATTTTATTTTACCGTTATCTCAAAATTGTGTCTGCGAAATTGATTGAAATTTTGTACACATATAGTCCTAACAACAATCTATCAACCCTGTAAATTTCATATATTTATGAGTTAAACAAAAAAAGATACAAATAAAAAACGGTTAAAAACGGGAAAAAATGACCAAAAAACTTGGCTCCAAAAAACTTCTTCATCTCGATTTTGATGGAAAATTTCATTTTAGAGTTCCAATTTTTTGCACATACACTCATACATACTCCACCTATACACCCTATAAGTTTCAGATTTATTGAGCACTCGGAAATATTTCTAAAAATAAAAACCCACCCAATTTTAAGACGCAAAAAATAGGTGTTTTTAAAAACTCTCTATCTCAAAAACCAGTTAGTTTAAAAAAAAATCCCAACACACGTCTCGAATATTTTTCCACCACCTATTCATTGGTGTACTCAGATTTTCCCAAAAAAATTCCCCTCTCTCGTAATCACCCCTTTCTCAACTTGCCCCAAATTGATAAGCTTTTCAAAACCTAACGATTTCTTACCGATTTAGATTTTTAAAAATTTTTTACCAAAAGTCCATCGACATAAAAAATGATTATCTATCTATTGCAAAAAAAATCAACTCTCTACGACATCGCATTTAGATTTTAGATAATTTTTTTATTTTGCCATTTTGCCCCGTTTTACCCTATTAAATGTGCGATTTGAGTAAAAACCTTTCTTAGTGCAAACCGCTTCACCAATACCTATCATATACCATTGAGTTTGAGAATTTTTATTTTTTTCCCATATAGAGCCAGTGATTATGTGAATGGTGGAAAAAAAAAAATCAACGCATTTATAATATAGTACTAGCCGACCCGCCCGTTGCATAGCGCTTCGCTGCTATGGTTATGAGTGGAATTATATAGTGTTTTATAAATAGTGTTTTTTGTATATAGTTGAATGTTGGTTAGATTGTTTGTATGTTTGTTTGATTGTTTGATTGTGTGTTTGATTGTTTGTTTGATTGTTTGTTTGATTGTTTGTTTGATTATTTGTTTGATTGTGTTTGATTGTATGTTTGATTGTTTGTTTGATTATTTGTTTGATTGTTTGTTTGATTGTTTGATTGAATGTTTGTTTGATTGTTTGTTTGATTGTTTGTTTGATTGTTTGTTTGAATGTTTGTTTGATTGTTCGTTTGTTGTAAGTGTTTTGTTGTTTAGTTGTATAATGATTTAATTGTTTGGCTGCCTCTTGTTTTTTGTCTGTCGATTGTTAATTGTTGTTTATTCTCTGATGTTCATTGTTTCATGTTTATTGTTAGGTGTTTGTTTTTTTGTTATTAAGTTGTTTGGTTGGTTATTGGGGTGTTTGGTTGTTTGTTGGTCCTTGTTTGCTGTTTGGTGCTTGTTGCTTCTTTTTGTTTTTGTTGCACACATGAATACATTTAATCATTTAAAAAACTACTTCTTGGACACGTTATAGGAATAAGGGTGGGGTTAAAGTTTTAGTGGGGTTAACAGTAAAGTGGGTTTGAGTTTGTTTATATGCAAAGTTTATTATAACTTAAACAATATTATGTATTTTGATGATCAAGTATCAACTTTTGAATCTAAAAAATTTTATTATAGGTACATCTCCTGTTTCAATTATCTCTCATGCTTTCTATTGACGGAACATAATATTGATTTCTGATTGTATGATAATTATCTCAGGATATTGTATATGAAATTAATAGAAAATTAATAGAAATTGAATGAAAATGAAATTGCACAGTCATAGTTTATTTAATTACCTATCTACAGTATAAATTTAATTTATCTATCTATTAAAACAAAGAAGTTATAATCAAATTATTTTTCGTGTCGCTTTTTCGTTTCATCTTGTTTCAAATCACTACGATACTAAAGAAGTTTTCACTTCAAAAACAAAACTGTCATAAGTACTCAAAAGTATTAAAAAACAATATAATTTTTAAAAATCTGCGTATTTTACAAAAAAAAAAAAAATATTTAATAAAAGAAAAGAAAATATTTGCTAAATACGCTTGAAAATATTCATATTTTCATATAAGCCTACAAAAACAATTGCAATTTCTAATATTCTTTTTTATTAAAAATTCATCTAGGGTTAAGTGCGTTGCACTTTGTTGCATGAAAAAAAGTAATATTGGCAACACTTGTAACATAAAATAAGTGCCTTCTGGTATGGTCGACCATTGTATATATATTTCCATAGTACTATCAAGGAGACAAACGATCTTAGAAACTCTAGTGGGAGCTTAAAAAAGCAGAATTTGTATGAAATAAATGCACTGATCGCTACCTCAAAATAGTTGTGACTTAAAGTAATACTAAATTCGACTTCATGATAGTAGTATAGAAATATAATGTGGTCAACTACGTTTGTAAGTTTGAGCAAGTTCAATTGAGACAGTAAATTTTGTGACTTTTCATCAAATGTTATCGTTCATGTTAATCGGTAGTATTTTTAGCATTTCTTTTTCTATACAGGGTGTCCCACAGTCACCGCCCCAAATGAAAACCATGGATTCCTGAGGTCATTTTAAGTCGAAAAACTTAAGAGGTAATTTTCTCGTTTTCGTCCCGTTTTCAAATTACCACGGTTTTATGATTTTTTCTCTTTTGTCCTTTAACTGGCCTTATCTTTGCCAAACAACGTTTGATTTGAAAGGTTTTTTTTGCAACCAATCAAGAATTTATTGCAGTTTAAGTTTGTCTCAAAACTTTTTTTTCTGCGGACAACCGTTTCTCCACAATTTTGCATCAAACACAACTTTTTTCGTTTTTTAAGTTGTTTTTTACACTTTCATATCATTTAAGTCAAAAAAACACGTTAATGAGTATAAATTTTTTGTGCATTTTATTAAAGCCCAGTTTATTTTCATAAAAAAAAATAAGTTTTATTTCATAAAAAAGGCTACTGAAAGTAATTAAAAAAAATAAACAAACTGAGTGAATGAAAAAAAAAAAAATTTTTAAATAAAAAATTAATTTAAATGAATTAAAAACTTTTTCTGAGCAATTGTGGTTAAGAAAACAACAAATAGATAAAGCTCAGAAAAAGTTTTAATTCATTTAAATTAATTTTGTATTGAAAAATTATTTTTTTTTTAATTCACTCAGTTTGTTTATTTTTTTTTAATTACTTTCAGTAGCCTTTTTTATGAAATAAAACCTATTTTTTTTTATGAAAATAAACTGGGGTTTAATAAAAAGCACAAAAAATTAATACTCATTAACGTGTTTTTTTGACTTAAATAATATGAAAGTGTAAAAAACAACTTAAAAAACGAAGAAAGTTGTGTTTGATGCAAAATTGTGGAGAAACGGTTGTCCGCAGAAAAAAAAGTTTTGAGACAAACTTAAACTGCAATAAATTCTTGATTGGTTGCAAAAAAAATCTTTCAAATCAAACGTAGTTTGGCAAAGATAAGGCCAGTTAAAGGACAAAAGAGAAAAAATCATAAAAACCGTGGTAACTCGAAAACGGGACGAAAACGAGAAAATTACCTCTTAAGTTTTTTGACTTAAAATGACCTCAGGAATCCATGGTTTTCATTTGGGGCGGTGACTGTGGGACACCCTGTATATGTAGATAGTAAATATTCAAAAAATATTTTCTGCGAAAGAAGTAAAGTCGTAAAGATAAAATTAAAAGACATATTAAAATCAGATAGGTAGCTCAAAAAAGTGAAAAAAGATGGTACTCGTTAAAGTTACCAGAAAGATAAATGACTGGAGGAAGCACTAATGAAAATATTATCATACGTGTGTTATTATTGCAAATAGATTGAATTTAAAACAAAAGAAACAATTTGTCTACCAACAAAATTTGATAGGGCGGTCTTACCCTCATGTGGGGCCAAGAAAGTTTTTTTTTATGTTTTTTCAAAACGTATTATCTTCTTTTCAGTGTTTTTTATTAATTTTGAGAGTTTCTAAAAAAATAATAAACTTAATGAAAAAAGACTATGGGCCATATTCATTGACGCTGTCTAAGTTATTACTAAAAAAGACTGGAGTTTATCCTTTTTAAATAACATTTTATAAACCCCAGTCTAAGATAAACCGGGGTCTTAAGACGACTATTAATGCCCCTTTATTTTAATTAGAAGAAGTTTTTTATTGGTTTTAAGACAGTTAAACACTGAAAGGCCAGACGGCCTTTCCCCTACTTTCCCTAATAACACTGGTCTGCAAAATTTAACTTTTTTTTTCTCCTTCAAATAATTGTTTGATATTATGACAGATTAGACTTTCTTGAATCTAAACCTGGTTTCAGAAAAATTCTATCAGGTACCATTTTTGTAAAAATGATTTTTGAAAAATGTGGTTAGTTTCTAAAAAATCAACCTTTTAGATTTATTTGAACTCGTGCAAAATTAAAACTATTTGTAGCATTGAGCTCAAATTTGGAGGACTTATTCCTCGTAATATGGCCTATCGATTCACACCAAATATGTCCTTTTACATTAATGTTTACTCATGTTTTAAAATACTGATTTATAAAAAAAGCAGAAATATCGAAACCCTTTACTTTTTAGTAAATCCAACATGAACAAAAACACCTTAATTAAGGAAAATGTAAAATATCAACGCCCATTATATTTAAAAAGTCAAATATGTAAAGAAAACCATAATAAAATACATTAAAAAAATTTTTTACGTGTTTTGTAATTTTATATACTATTTATCTATGTATTTATAAATATCTTATTTGTAATAAACCATTCGATAAACTGACTTATAAAGCTTCAGATTTGTTTCTCCTAGAAACAAAAGTATACTTTTCTTAAAATGTTTGATGTGCTGAGTTAGAATCCGAAGTCAAAAAAATTCTATCACGTGAGGATTTATTCGCATTAAAGTATCACAAAATCAAGTTTTTTCTTAGAAAATCTCAATTAAAACTACTATATCTCACAAACCAGAGCTGACCGAAATTTTGAGTTCGGATTCAAAATCAGCACACTAAAGTCCATTAGAAAAGTATATTTTTTTTTTCTAGGGAGAAAGATATAATAAAATTTTTAAAGATAAGTTTTTTTTATGATAAGATATGCCAAACCTACTAAACTTACTTAAGATATCTCGGAGAAGAAAAGAGATATTGAGAAGATTGAAACTTAATTTGAAAGAAAAAAATAAGTTCTTTTAAAAACCGTAAGAATTTTAATTGAAAAATATTACATTATGCCAAAATATTTCTTCGAAAACAGCAAAAAAATGGGTTTTTGAGATTGTCTAACGGGAATATCTGAAAAACGTGACGTACTACATCAATTCTGACTTCGGATTCGGAATCAGCATACAAAAATCCTTTAGAAAAGTATACAATATACATAGTTTTATTTAAAGGAGGATTTCCTTGCAGACCAGTGTAAGCTTTGAATGTTATCTTTCATTTAAAATCGCATTTATAATGATCAAAAATTAATTTCCGAATTTATAATTAATTGTTTTTTAAGATTAATCCAGAGTTCAAAAATTAATTCATTTTATGACTAAAAGCGTTGAATTTTGCTTTACATATAAGGATAATTCAATTATTTTTCATTAAGCTTGTAATTGACGCAGAATAATGTTTGATATGGATACATTTTTAATTTATCAAGTTTGCGAAAAAAAAGTAATCATAACAGTTAAAAGTGTAATATTTAGTCAGTTTTTGGAATTGAAGACTTTCTTGCTTTAGTTTTTCAAAAATTTTCAAGGTTTTTTTTTTATTATTTAAATTTATAGGTACATCATATTGCATTTCTATTGATATACAAATCCAGCAATTATTAAGGAAACTGTGAGCAATAATGTGCTGGTGTTGTACAATATTTTAACTTTTCATAGATTTACCTATAAAATTTTAAATTTTATGATATTTGAAAAATTAATTTGAAGCTCGTAGACATTATAAAGCAATAATTTTTATTAGTGTAGTAACTAAAGCAAATTATTAGAAAACCCGGCCGAACAGATCTGATTTTGATGATCTTTTTTTTTTTAAACGATGAAATTAAATTTTTTTTAACAAAACCATTTTTTTGCTTAAATTTCATAAGATAAATGATACTAAAGATTCTCTACGTAATTTAAGGAAAACAAATATATGGTAGTAAAAGACTACCTTTAATTTTCTCACGAACTGACTTCAAATGCAAACAAAATATTTTAAACCCAACGGCAGCACCTACAATATTTGCATACCTACACTTTTAAAAAAAAAACCAGAATCTCATTTCTATCTATATAAATTTAAATTCACTATATAATCAAGACTTTTCGAAAAATTGGTCCTCAACTGAGAGTTTTGTAAAAAAAAACCTTACTAAAAATTTTTAAATGGCTTTTTTTTCAAACTTTTTCCTAGTAATATTTGAATTTATTTTGAAAAAAATTTTGGCCATAGATATTATCAGATGAATTCCGAAGAGGAAAAGGTAATACCTATTTATTACAGATTTGAAAAAAAAAAAAAATAAAAATTACTTCATTTTCATTGGATTTTTTGATAAAAACAGAATTTTTGCATTAAAATAATTGATTTTCTCAAAGACTTTGGCAAATAAGAACTTTAAACTTTTGCTATTTTACTTTCAACAATAAGGGCTATTGAATGGTGAAAAAATAACTTTATATTTAAATGTTGAACTTAAAAAAAATTAGCTAATTTACAAAAAAAAAATAGTTAATTTTTTTTTTCAAAACTTCTATTAAAAAAGTTCTTCGAAAATGAAATACTTTTAAATTTTTTTCATAAACTGTAATACATATTGACATTTCCTTTTATAATTTCAAATTTTAAAAAATGTGGCTAAAAAAATTTGAAAAATAAATGCAATTTATATTACGAAAAAGTTTTTAAAAGGACATGTTAAAATTTTTAAATAATTTCTTATTTCAAATACTGCCACTTTTGGAGCTTTAGTTACTCTACTATATTGGACAATATTAATGAACATTCTAAGTACTATTTGAAATGAAAATAAAAACTTTTAATGCAGCTGGTCAGAATAAGTGAGAGAAAAACATTTTATTTTTCAAATAAAACCTTCAAAAATTATGGTAATTTTCAGTATTATTAATTGATCAAAATACATACAGTGACCCTAAATATCATGATTTATTTGAGAACCCATTTATTGTAATTTAAAAATAAAAATACCGAAGTAATAAGTGGATTTCTGAAATCAAATCAGAGTTTTTAGAATATAAATTTTTTCCGACCAAATACCTTGAATTTTGCTTAGAATTGCGTATAAGCATATTTCAATTATTTTTCAAGACGCTTGTAATTGACATACAGTAAAGTTGATAAGTCAAATTAAGCATACGTTTGTGTAGAAAAATAGTAAATTAGATATATAACACTGGTTAACAAAATTAAACTTTTTTTTTGTTGCCGAAACAAAATTATACTTTTCTGAAGGTTTTCAGTGTGCTGAACTCGAATCCGAAGTCAAAAAAAATTAATCAGCTCCCGTTTTTGAAATATTACCGTTAGAGTATGCAGTACTTCGGACCTTATTTTTTTATATAAGGAAAATTGTTTGAGCATATTTAGTAACGGTTTTTATAAGAACTATTTATCACCTTTTTAAATCTGTTTAAATCTTTCCGATATCTTTTTTATTGCCCGAGATATCCTCAGTTGTTTGGTATTTTTATAAATTTTATGACGTCATTATCTCCTTTATGATATATGAAGAAAAACCCACTTACTTAATTTTAAGATATCTCGGGCAATACAAAAGATATTGAAAAGATTTAAACAGTTATCGAAAGATGGAAAACAGTTTTTATAGAAACCGTTACTAAATATTCTCAAACAATTTTCCTTATACAAAAGAATAAGGTCCGAAGAAATCAAAAAAACGTTTTTTTTGCATTTTCTAACGGTAATATCTCAAAAACGGGAGCTGATTAGTTGTTTATGACTTCGGATTCGAGTTCAACACACTGAAAACCTTCAGAAAAGTATATTTTTGTTTCGGCAACAAAACCTTTGTAAACCAGTGTAATTAATGCATAAGAAAAGTAATCAAAGCGGTAAAAAATGTAGTACTTAGGGCCAATTTATTGACTCTCCATTAAACTTTAAATCTCCATTAAAAAAGGGAATTTTAAATTAAAAAACAAAATTCATTTATTCAGTCTCTTTTAAGAGTTTTTTAAGTTTGACTACATTAACTAATAGAGCATTAAATTTAAAAGTCGTTTTAGTTAAAACACCAAAATCGAAACAGAAAACAAAATAGTCCACCGAAGGAATAAACATCGAAAAATTAGATAACATTTCTTTAAAGGATTGTTGAAATAAATTATTAGTCCTAATATGTTTGTGTAAATTTTGTGATGTGATTTCAATGAAGTTATATAAATGTATTGTATCGGTCTACTTCTGAATAAATATTGCTTTTATGCACCTTTATCAACTTCAAATTCTATTGTAGATTTTTTAGGTGTATTAAGGAGTCACGCGGACGATTGCTAAGAATCGAATAAGATTCATATCTACATATTTATGACAAAAATTCCCTAATACGTTGTCCTAAAACGACCCAAAAAAAAGAATCTCTCTGGACGCCAAAATTCTGGTTCTAGTAAAGCAATTATCGTGCTTTAAGGAAAAGGGGCGAAGAGCGGACAGAATTACGAAGTTATAAAGTTCAAAATTAATTCAAATTGGCGCTCCTAGAGCAAGTCGTTTTCTTGTCGTTTTAGTACAAACGACTTATAGCCTGTTTTCATTTTATTGCAACATTGCACTAAAGATAAAGATTTTGAAAGGACATAAATTCAAAAAAATTAATGGATCTACTCCACAGAACAGCACAATATACAAAATCATCTTCTCCACTTCAAAGAAACACAAGCGTTGATGGATAATATTTTCATCTCATAAAATTGCAATTGCATCAGTTTTTGGTACACACTGACATTTTGATACCCTCGCTTATGGACCAGTTTTTATATTTGTTTTATTATTCTTCATTTAAATCTTTTAATTCAAATCTATGTATCTATTTATTATACATATTTAATTTGACAAATATTAAATTTTGACAAATTAATTTTTCAAAAAAATAAAAAAATCCCTAGGATATTTTTAACAGAGTTTTAAATTTAAAGTTTCCATTAAAAGTAAGCACTTTAACTAAAAAAGGGTGAATTAAAAGAATTTTTAATGATGTATACTTAAAGGCGTCAATAGTTTAACAACGCTTTTAACTAAAACGATAAATTTCAAAATTTAATGGGGGCTCAATAAATTGGCCCTCAGTCTGTTTTTTCTATATAACCCTTTATTGCTTTATTTTTTTAAGAATTTTGAAAGATTTTATTTTTTTAATTTTATATGTGATATTACCTTTCCATTGATACCTCAATCAGATAAATCAAGCAAGTATCAAAGAAACTGTGACAAATCATGTGAAGGTAGGTTGTAATATTTAAATTTTTTTTATCTCTTGAAAAAAAAAAACACAAAAATATTATTTTTTTATTTTTCTTACCACTTTTTTGGTTAAAAATTTATAAAATAATAACACCATATTATAGCTTGTTACTTAAGCTAAAAATTGAGACTTTATTTATATCTGTAAGTTTTGTAGAAAAAAAGTAATACATTTTTGAAGTCAATCAAATTTTACAAAAAAACTACCTTTTTTATATTCTTTTATTTAAATATCGATTTTTTAATATGAAAAGCTTAGAAAAAAATTATACCATTAAAAAGCTTATAAAATTTCCTAAAGAATAAAGCTATATTAAAATTTTAAGAATGATCAAAAAGTATATAAATAATTTATTGAAAACAATCATTTTCATCAAAAAAAGCAAAAAAAACCTATAAATTTATCTTCACACGTCATTTATTCAATTTTTTTTAATGACAACCTATAAAAAATTTTATACCATATAAAAGCTTATTGTCTTGGCTTAAAATATATATATATATCAGGTCTATGAGACATCTACAAAAAGAGCTAGAATTTTTTGAACTCAATGTATTTTCATCAAAAAAAGCAAAAAAAACATTTATTTTTTTCTTCTCATGCTATTAAATCAATTTTTTTCAATGGCAACCTATTAAAATTTTTATATCACGTTAAAGCTTATTGTTTTACCTTTCACATGACGGTTCAATCTTATTTCCAAGTTGCCTACAAGAAAAGTTAGAATTTTTTAAAGCCAACCATGTCAAATTTCCAGACTGAGATTACGGTACTTCCTACACTGGTGACTGTTCATGATCAACAGATCTCCACTGGTGTTTTGAGTGTTTTCGCAAGTTTCTTGATTTAACATTGTGTAGCTTGTAGTTAGTCTACCGTTATGTGTGATATACCAAATGAAAGGTAATTGTATCAGGATGCTCATAAAAGTTTAATCAAATTTTTCTCTGCTCTAGATCAAAAGTTATAACCTGTTGAATTCCAACATTTTATTTTACCGTTATCTCAAAATTGTGTTTGCGAAATTGATTGAAATTTTGTACACATATAGTCCTAACAACAATCTATCAACCCTGCAAATTTCATTCATTTATGAGTTAAACAAAAAAAGATAAAAATAAAAAACGGTTAAAAACGGGAAAAAATGACCAAAAAACTTGGCTCCAAAAAACTTCTTCATCTCGATTTTGATGGAAAATTTCATTCAACGGTTCCAATTTTTTGCACATACACTCATACATACTTCACCTATACACCCTATAAGTTTCAGATTTTTTGAGCACTCGGAAATATTTCTAAAAATAAAAACCCACCCAATTTTAAGACGCAAAAAATAGGTGTTTTTCAAAACTCTCTATCTCAAAAACTACTCACTTTAAAAAAAAATCCCAACACACGTCTCGAATATTTTTCCACCACCTATTCATTGGTGTACTCAGATTTTCCCAGAAAAATTCTCCTCTCTCGTAATCACCCCTTTCTCAACTTGCCCCAATTTGATAAGCTTTTCAAAACCTAACGATTTCTTACCGATTTAGATTTTTAAAAATTTTTTACCAAAAGTCCATTGACATAAAAAATGATTATCTATCTATTGCAAAAAAAATCAACTCTCTACGACATCGCATTTAGATTTTAGATAATTTTTTCATTTTGCCATTTTGCCCCGTTTTACCCTATTAAATGTGCGATTTGAGTAAAAACCTTTCTTAGTGCAAACCGCTTCACCTACACCTATCATATACCATTGAGTTTGGAGTTTTTTATTTTTTTCCCATATAGAGCCAGTGATTATGTGAATGGTGGAAAAAAAAAAATCAACGCATTTATAATATAGTATTAATAATTTAACAAGTCCAATAAAAAAATACAATTAATACAACGAAAAGTTTCGTTAGCCAACAAATATTTTTTCGTAATTTATTAAAAATGTTCATTAAATTTACGAAAAAATTAGTTAGCTAACGAAAGTTCTTTCATAAATTAATCAAAAAATACATTGACTAACGAAAAATATCACCGTGGTTAATTAAATTTTACGTTAATCGATGAAAAATTTCGTAAAGTGATGTAAAAATTCATTAACTCTCGATCAAAAATTTTTATGAAAAATTTCATTAAAATACTACAGTTTTCGTTGATTGATGAAGTTCTTCATTAACGTATGAAAGCCATTTCGTTGAGCCAATTAAATTTTTCATCGGCTGAAAATTAATTAAATTTTCGTTGGCTTAACGAATTTTTTCGTTGTATTTACGTAAGGATTTGGTTCAGTGTACCTATGTGCTATCTCACTGTTGAAAATTAGAGTCATAAAATTCAACATAAGCTGAAGTCCGACAAAAATAAAAAAAATTCTTTTGTTTCAATTTTATTTTGAAGAAGTTTCATGTTAATTTTTTCAACATTAAATCAACGTTGAAAATTTTACGTTGAGTTTTTTCCCTGAGTGTAGGTGGGTTTTTAGGGATTTGCACGTACTTGCTCTCATGATTAAAGTTAATAGGAATATTTAAGATTTTTAAAAGAAATCATTAAATAAGAAAAAAATAAAACTTTAATATGATACAAAATTTAGTTAAAAGCTACATAAACAACTTTTTAGATGGTTTTGACCTCGAAACGAAATATGACATTAAATTTTTCGATTAATAAAGACTTTAAAAAAAAAATTGCAAAATCGTGAGAACCGTTTTTTTTTTAATACATTTTTGTTTTATATAAAATTTTCAAACTCATTTTCAAAAAAAAGCGGTATGCCATTTAAAATAAAATATTAATTTATAAATGTGCCCTTAATTATGAAAGTGGACTAAGTCACTCCTAGAAATACGATCAACTTTGTCTAAAAATAATTACACGGTGTTACAAAAATGAGGTTTCAAAATATACGCGGGCGGAGACCTATCAGGTTTTGTAGAACTAGTCGCACTGAATACGAAACGGTATTTGAAAATCCCCTAACACCCCCAAAATCTGAAGTTACGGGCAAAAAACGGTTTTTTGGACCTTCACCCATTGAAAAAATTCTAGCTTCGACAATTTTTTACACATTTTCGATTTTTTTACAGTTTCTGATAGAAGATAAATATACCTTTTCAACAATGTATAAAACATGTAACTCGGCTAAACCACTTAGAATTTATAAGCTGTCAAAGTTCAAAAATTCCATTTTTTTCGTCATTTGCCCAACTTCGGCAACAATTTAAAGTATATGTTTTCAAAACAACATGCTATTTAAAAAATATATTCATAAACTATATCTATTTCCCAATCAATCGAGGTATTTTTTATGAAAATCACTCCAAAATTGGCTTAGAAAAAAAAATTTTTCGATTTCAACCCAGATACAGAAATTCGAACTTTTAGGTATAGAACAAAAATGTTGTTTCGGCACGTAGCACAGTGTGGTAATTCGCCAATCTGACTGGACAAAATAGAAAAAAAAAAGTTTAGCCACATGATTTTAAATCATGAGTTGAGCTTCTCAATAAAATGGGTAACTGTAATTCATGTTTGGTTTTTTTGTTTTCATCTCGGATTAGCGTAAGCTAAGCTTGAAAGTTGGTTCTTGTTAACAGTTGGATGGAGATAATACAAAGTATTCTATTTTTCGCTTGAGTTTGGTTGACGATTAAAAACGCTGTGGTAGTTTTTTTGGTTCTAATTGTTTTTTTAATTGTTAATCTACATTTGGAGGTAAAGTGTTTTAATTTTTATTTATTAATTAATATTGCAACTATT
This sequence comes from Episyrphus balteatus, assembly GCF_945859705.1. Classification (NCBI taxonomy): domain Eukaryota; kingdom Metazoa; phylum Arthropoda; class Insecta; order Diptera; family Syrphidae; genus Episyrphus; species Episyrphus balteatus. The sequence continues at coordinate 18,308,866 of NC_079134.1, read as the reverse complement.
AAAAAAAAAATAAATTCTATAAGAAGGCTAGGAAGTGCAAAAAAAAAATATCTTTGTTTTTCAATTAGAGGTAAAGTTAATTTTTCCGCATTTTCCGGTCTGAAATTAATTAATTAATGTATTGTGGAGTGTTGTCATTAAGATTAGCTATTTACATGTCTCGCGTTTTCTCGACCGCCATACAACTTTTTTCACTTTTCAAAATGAAGTCAAGATTTTCAAAAAAAACAAATTTTCGAAAAATGTGTCAAAACTGCCAAATAAGATCGAAAAGACAGTTTTTTTGATCTTTTAATGAGCAGGTATCATCTTTGGAACATTTTTGACAATAAAGAAAAATTAAAAACATATATAAAAGTTTTGTGCTTCAAGTTAAGCGAAAAAAAAAGACAAAAAAGGTGGAAGAAACATTGGACCGCTCTTTAAACATGAATTTCATTTTGCTTGACCAATATTATGTGATAACTAAATAAACAAAAACAGTAGATAGTGAAACAAAAGTAGAAAAGAATTTTTAAAAACTAAAAAAACGGGAAAAATATAACAAACGGAAGGTTAAAAGTCTCCTAAGTGCACCTATCCATTAGAAAATAGTTAAAATCAGCAGAATCGCTCTCCGCAAAATTGAAAAAGCATTTTCCAATAATACCGGAAAGGATTTATTGAAATGAGTGAAGGATCAAAATGTATAAAAAATTAAATTCTGATCCTCTGGAACTACTAAACTACTGGAATTTTCAACTAATGAGGCATTATCATTGATGAATGATGCTTTTCTGTCGGAACATCTTTAACAAGTTCAATGCAAAAAGCAAGCAAGTGTAAAAGGCCAGAAATAGGGTCACGAAGAAATTTAGAGAATTATTAGCTTGAAAAACATCGAAGGTAATATAAACACAGCTGTTTTTAATAGGCCCTTCTGTTTCAAGTTTGCATCGCACAAAAAGGAGTTACTTTTTTAAATTATCTGCAGATATTTTTAAAGGTGATGCCATTTTTTATGATTGTGAAGCATATTTAATTAAAATCATTGCTAAAATTTTAATTTAAAGCATGATAATGAGAAAATAAATCATATATGTCACCTGTCAAAAACGTGTGTAAAAGTTCTATTTCTTAATAAAAACTAATTATTCCGCCTCTCTTTTTTCGTGAATAGCAATAGAGCTTTTATTTATTGAGATTTTTCAAGCGTTTTTTAAAATAATTAAGTATATCCAATCATAGAATACGTTTACGGAAACATAAATTCAAATACTATAAAAATGCATTTTCTTCATCACTATTTTGACCCACTTTTTGCAGAAATTATAGATTTCTTTTTAAAAAATATTTCTTTTTTATAGAATTTTATCTATTCACATTCATTTGTTTAAAACTGTTTAGAAAAAAAGTCGATTTAACGCGAGTTATTAATTTTGTCCAGCTAGATTCGTGATTGGCCACACTGTGCGTAGTAGGATAACCTTGGCGCCAGGATTTGATAACGGGTTTTTATAGAGGAGCTCAGTACAAACATTTTTTTCTTTGGAAGGGGGGTCTATCTCACCCCGTTTAGGTGGGAGGGGTAGTTTTCTAAAAAAAAAATATCAAAATAAAAAAAAATTATTAAAAAACAACGGCAACACTTACAGTAATAAATGATACCATTTCCGAAAGGAAAAATTGTACATTTGATTCTAATTTTTAAATCAATATAACATAACCAATAGTTTTTGAAATAATCGATTTCAAAAATAAAAATTTTTTTTTCGCCTATTTTTAACTTTGAAATCGATTATTTTAAAAGCCGTTATATCTCAAGTACTTACCTACTGTTAATTTTTTACCAAAAAAACTCTTAAACTCTTAACCAATAAGTTTGAAACACATAAATCTTTGTTATAAGAGTGGTTTTTCTCAAATTGTTCAGGAATTTTGAAAATTATTGTTTTTTTAAATTCACTCAGTTTGTTTATTTTTTTTTTAATTAGATTCAGTAGTCTTTCTTTATGAAAAAAACTTAGTTTTTTTAAGAAAATAAACTGGGCTTTAACAATAGATAAGCGAAAAAAATTTTTATACTCATTTACTCATTAGATACCTACGTGTTTTTTTTTAAATAAAATGATATGAAAGTGAAGAACACAGCTTAAAAAACGAAAAAAATTTGGTTCGATGCAAAGTTGCGGAGAAACGGTTGTCCGTAGAAAAAAAAGTTTTGGAACAAACTAAAACTGTTATAAATTCTTGATTGGTTGTAAAAAAAAAATCTTTCCAATAAGACGTAGTTTGGTGAAGATAAAGCCAGTTAAGAGAATAGAAAGCAAAAATCATAAAAAACGAAAACGAAAAAAATTAGTTTTTCGACTTAAAATTACCTCAAGAATCCATAATGGTTTTCATTTGGGGCGATGACTGTTTGACACCCTGTAGGTATAGGTATTTTTTACGGGCAGTTTTGATTGAGTTTTTCTGACCAAATTTGTAAACGTTGCAACTTTTTAAATGAAAACAAATTTCTTTTGATGGTTTTCCAAATTTTGTTTTTTTATTGTTCTTTCTAGGTAATTTAGAACAAGTAGGTACACATAAGAGTACCTTGCCATCAGCAAAAGTTCAACCAAAAAAATGAAACGTGTCAGCACTGCATAATTCTAACTCAAGTACAAACCCATCAAAATGTATTTTTCCGTTGGAACATTCTTAAAATCGTCTTCTTGGTACGTTTTTTTTTCCTAATCTTAGAAAAACCTTCTAGGATATAAGAACATATAGAGTAAACAACCCAAAAAATATAGAATTGTGGCTGTGCCTCAATTCTGGTGCATGCCTCAATCTAACCAAATCACATGCCTAATGCTAACGCACTCCTTGCATCATCAGTTTAATATAAAATGCAACATGAATAACAAACGAACAAAGATGATGATGCATATCCTGCCGAAGGTAAACAGGCCATCTATCTTATATGACTTAAGTTCTTCGAGATATCCGTGAGGCATCCAGGGAAAGATTCAGTAAGGAATACACAAATCCTATCTTGCTGCATATACGAGTACGGGGAGATCTATACTTCTGCTCCTGCAGACCGAACTGCCTTTAACCACCATCACTGCTTGATGGGTGGCTCTTATATTGCGGTGTAAAAGGGAGGAATAGCTTCTTGTAGTATAGTGATGTATGTGTTTACCTCATGTGTCTGTAGTGTCAGTCACGATGCATCCAGCACAGAGGTAAGGTATAAGGAAGAATAGAGGACGAGTAACAGCTCTAAGCTGAGAGAAACCCTTTTCCCAACTGTGCCCACGTATGTTTTCTTGAGTGATTTAATAAATTGCCCCTATATATATGGTTGGAATATAAAATACATCCCAACATTGGAACTCTCGTCATACTCCTTTTGCCATTGCCATTACCAATTCCGGCTGAGCAGTGATGCCTCCTCGTCGTCGTCCTCTGGTGCAATTTACCTCCGAGGCAAGGAAGAGGAACTTGCTATACCTTAACTTAACTCTCTAGTTTCTCATTTCTCGTACTCATATAGAAGCCTCTGTTGTATACACGCTGTATTTTAAAGAACTGGCAATTGTGGATGCAATGTGCACCAAACCAACGTACTCGTACTCGTCGTAGTAGCAACAGCAGGCGAGTATCTAACTTTTTCTCGGAAAGTACTTGACATTCTAAGGATGTAAATCGTATGGTAATTTACTTACAAACTGAAGATGGTACTTTAAGGGTAGCTTAGCTCTCTAGTGCTTGTCACACACTTGGAAGGGAAAGGCGAATGTTTTTTTTTTTTCTACTTCTTCTTATTTTTCTTGCCTCCTAACTCGTAACATTGAATTGTATCTACTAGCTAACTGCAGTTTTTTTTTGTATTTTCTTGTTTTTTTACTGCAAAATTTGTTTGGTAACGCTATCGTATTGGTTTGGAATCACTTTAAGTGCATTGGGGGATACAAGCAAAAGTGGTTTATGTATGTGCAATGGAAGTGAATCCTTCTTATAGGTATATCTCGTGTGCGGTTGTGGATATATCCTTCTTCGTCAAATCAAATAGTTGAGAGATGGAGATATATAGTGCAAAAGACAGAAAAAGCAACTTGATAAGTTTTATATATTTGTATAAATATAAGAGAAGACAAGGCGGAATTATTTGTTGTGCTTGCGACGACGAGAGAGAAAAAGTGAAAAACAAAACTGACATTGTCATTGTCACATGCAAATATCCAATTGAGGCAAAAATATACACAATTGGCTTCAAATAAATAAATGTCAACATTTTGAAAATATATTTCATCAAAATAAATGGGTATGTTAGTGTGTATGTTATGGAGTAGTTGATGAAGGACTTAGAATAAATAGAGGCTCATCATAGAATATGTTTTCATATGTAAAAGATTGAGAGTCTATGTAAAAACGAATCTTTTTAAGAAAACTTTTTGGGGCACGGTAGTGCTCATACAAGTAGTTCTTTAGCAACTTTGGCACCACACGCCCTTATTTACATGATCCTACTTAGGCTATTTTTGATCTCCCTTTGATATCTATACGAAAACAAACACCCTATCACTAAAAAAAAGTTTTTCTTTATTGGTTTCTATGACAAATGGAACGTTTATACATAAGTTCTTAGTTGATATAATATACTAATAAATTTGCTTTTTGGGACTTTTTACAAAATTTAATGACTCCTCGAAAAAAACACCCTTTCACCCATAATTATTTTATGAAAACTATTTATTATTTTATTTTTTATTATTATTATTTTTTTAATTATACATGGCTGCGATAGAAACATTTTAAGTTATATTATGAATGTTAAAAATGGGGCGGTCGGGGGTATTAAAAGCAAGAGTTGTAAGACAACTCCTGGTTTGAACACCCCCGACCGCCCCAATGGTAGAAGTATATAAATTATTTTAAATTTCACTATCCAGTTCCAGGCTTTGTAAAAGTTTATAGGTATATATTTTTACTTGCTCAATCGGGCAAGTATTGATTTCGTGTCAAAAAAAAAATTTCGAGGTTTTAATCAAAACTAACATTACGATGATAGAGAAGTCCAAAAAAGTGGGTTTCGTCATGACGTCCGTTGGTCTGTACAAGTAGCTACAGCCTAAACGGGTGAACGGATTTTCTTGATGTTTGGTATATATGTTTTTTTCGTAATTTCCAAAGTTGTTTTTTTTTTTGTTTTTTAATATCTTGCTTAGAACGTATAGCTCCCATACAAAATTTTCGAGTTATTCCAATTTTCTCGAAAACGGCTCTAACGATTTTGATTAAATTTAACACACGTAATGCTGTCTAAAGTTCCAACAAAACTGCGTTTTAAGTTTTTTTCTAAAAATACGGATAATGGAAAAATGGTATTTCCTTTTTTTTAAATCACTAATGTCGGCTCTTCCCTTAAATCTTTAATTAGTTATTGCAATTTTCTTGAAAATTGCTCTGCCGATTTTGATTAATTTTTGCACAAGTAATATTCAAAGCAATTGCAATAAAACTGCATTTTTAGTTTTTCTCAAAAAAGTCAAATAACAAAAAAAAATTTTAATTCAATATAAGTTCAAGTGACCTCAACTCCAAAAATTTATAAAGCGTTTCGCCCAGGTACGACAGTGGGCTCATCAGTTAGATCTGTCGTACCCTTACTAAGACGCCTTATTTTGGTCGATGTTTACCGACCACGGGCATACATTTTCTAAGTGTCTGAATTTAAACAAATTCCCTTAAAATATTATAATTCACAGTATATTCATGCTGTGAGTTTTATATAGTGTCGGTAAACATCGACCAAAATAAGGCGTCTTAGTAAGGGTACGACAGATCTAACTGATGAGCCCACTGTCGTACCTGGGCGAAACGCTTTATTAATTTTTGGAGTTGAGGTCACTTGAACTTATATTGAATTATATTCAATCACTTCACTTAAAATAAAAATAATTTTAATAATTTTTTATTATTTTTGTTATTTTTTTCTTCGTTATTAGTGTCTATGTCGGCTCTTCCTCTACATAAACCAAAATTTCTTAAAAATTTATATAGAGGCATGTCTTATAATCTACAAGTAGACTAACATACAAGTGCTTTGAACTGCAAGAGCAAGTACGTGCGACCCCAGTCGTGCATTTTATTTATATTAGGTAAGTTCAGAATAATCTAAAAGAATATTTAAAAAATTGTTTGTTCTATTACATTCGGTAGTTAAGTGTTTAATATTAAGTGTACATTAATAAGGCTTTCTATATCAAATTTCATTTGTGACCCATCAATTTTTGTTTCATTAAAAAAAAACACCCTTTTTTAATATGAAATTCTCATAGACACTTATTAGATTCTTGCTTCCAATGTCAAAACTTACATAATTGCTGTATTTAAAGAGGCTACCATTATTATTACTTAGTTTTGGTAATACCTCCACATTTTCAGTACACCTAAAATAACACCCTTTCACATGAAAAAATGTATAGACTTATTTTATTCATAATTCTCATTTTTAATAAGGTTCGTAGGAGTAATATTTAAACCATTGATTTTATAAGACATAGCGAATTTTACTTATTTTCCAAAAAAATAAAACCTTTAATTTAAAATTTTTAATAAACTGGTAAAAATTCCTAATTTCTGGTAATAATGAAACATATATACCAATTTTCATTGAGGAACCATTTTTGTCCCAGTTTTTGTGAATTTCATCGTTTCCTTAGAAATTTTTCACCAAGATTGATTGTTATGACTTATGATACCTTTCTCAAACATAACCCAACCCCTCAAAGAACACCCTTTCACCAATAATATTTTTAAGATATTTAAGAAACTTAAGTAGGTACCTATGTAATTTCAGCAACTTTTACCATAAGAGGATTTTTTCCAATTCTAACACCGAAAAGCGTAAGTGGTTATATGATTTTTTGCAGACTTCATTGCAAAACTATTTATGTAGGGGAATTGGGGGCAAGACCGTTTTTGTACTATGTTGTATGAAAAAAAAAATTAACTGGGAGGACTTGTAATATAAAATAAATGGCTTCTGGTAAGATCGATTCTTTCTGTAAGTATGAGTAAGTTTGGTTGAAATCCCGAAAAGTTAAATAGCAAATTTTGTGATTTTCATCAAATCGTATTGTTTCGTGTAAAAAGAAATTTGTACTTTTTTAAATGAAATATTTAAAAGTCTTAACTATTTCTTTTTTTGTAATAAAAGTTGGGAAATGGGAACCGATGAAAATATAGCATACGTTTGTGATTATTGCAAAAAGATCCCATATTTTAAAATTAAAACGGTTTTATTGTCAACAGAAGTTGATATAGGTTTTTTGTTAGATGTTTTTTAACAACGTATTATCTTTTGTTCAGAATTTTTTATTTTTTTTTTTAATGATGAGATTTCTTACAAAAAAGATCAAAATTAATGAATAAACACTTTATTTTAATTAAAAGATGTTTTTTATTGGTTTTTAAGACGGTTAAACACTAAATGGGCGGTCTTGCCCCCACTTCCCCTATTTATTTTAGAAACTGAAACAAGCTATAAATTTTCGTAATGCTTTCATTAAAAAAAAATTATTTTCTTTTAAAAATAAAATGCTTGTTAAATATTTCTAAAGACGAATAAATTGAAAAGAAGCACAAAATATAACAAACTAGATCTTTATCACTAAATTTTTAAAGAATTTTTCATTTTTAAGTTGATTAAATAAATTCCTGTGAATCACATTGAATGACACCACATCCACCTAATTTATCACTCCAAACAAATCAGTTTTCAATCAAAAATTTCAAGAGAAACCAACAAAAAAAAAAAACTCTCGCAATTCTCCCTAACCTACTATATTATCTATTTAATCGATGATAGGAAGAGAGCAAAAAATGATGAAATAAAATTGAAATCCAGTATCTGAAAATCCATTCATTCGCTTGGTTCTATACAAAGAAGGTATCAATAAAAAAAAAAAGAACAGATATGTATGTATCACTTTGCTTTGAACGATTTTGCAGAATATTTTATGTCATCTTTTCATTGCCTCGATATGCTGCTCAGCTCAATCTTGATCGTTTGTCGCTCTACCAGATGCTGATTTATAAAATGAAAATGAATGGAGACGTATACAACAGTGTTCTGACAGATCCATATCCCCAATCCCCATATAACCAGAACCACAGTTAACCACCATACCCGACTCATCCCCACCTACAACCCATACCGAAATATATCCCAACTTAAGCGATATAGTAGCTGATAGATTCAGTTATGTACCTATCCTAGTTCTAGATAGAGAGAGTATATCCCAGTACTACAACAACAACAACAAACTCTAAACTATCTATCCTCGAACTACATTTCATGAATTTGTAAGCAGACCAATTTATGTCGTTCCGATGTGCGACGATGAGGGTTGAAAAGACTGTCAGGACGACACACGAAACGGAGGCAGCAGTTTCATCGTCATCGTTGTCGTCGTTACAAATTAAATTTGAGTAAAATTTATCAGTCGTTTCGTTTCGGAGTGACATTTTGAATGCGACTATTTAAAAGATTTTTTTTTTCTTTCCTTCATTTTTAAGGAACGAAAAAAAAAAAAAAATACATGAAAAGAGGGTCGAATTTTAGAGAGATATTATCGTTCGTTGGTTTGGTTGGTATATATCGCCTCGAGGCGAGAAGAAAATGTTTCGGGATTGATAAGATTTGACTAGGTCAGATATTATGGAATACTTTAACAGAAACGTGACAGGCGGATGTTTTCCTCGGAGCGATGTTGGAACTAGAATGTTTGAGGAGAAATGTGAACAAGAAAAGGCCTTGATTTGGCGAATATTAAAGAAAGACATCAAGGGAACTTTTGAATGGTTACTTTTATTAATGACTCCCGTAGGCGTTTTATCTTTGGTTGATTTAACCTTTTTTTGAGTGAGATAATGAGTAGCAAAGTATAGAAAACTGGATATCATTGACTAAATCGATATATTATTGTTATTTTGTGGAGACTAGTACAAAGCTCTATACGTATTTGATTTGAACAATTTGAAAATTTCATAGAAATATTACTCTACAAATCATAACGGGAGATCCTGCTAACAATTTAAATGAAAAGTAAAGAGTTCTGTTTTCAAAAAGGTTATTTTTTAACCAAACTTTGCCTAAATCCGTGATCTGAATACTCATAATGATATTATGGTATGTAGGCTTTTGGTTTCAAATAGGTTATTTTGTTACCTAATTTTGCTAAATTCCATGATCTAAATACTCATATTATGTTATTATGATAATGCTAACTTTTTTAATTAAAACTTGAGACTTTTGATTTGAAATAGGTTATTTTTTTTAGTTTCTACAAAAATCCAAGATCTTAATACTATGTAGTTAAGTGATTATGAAATGCTAACATTTTCAATGAAAACTTTAGACTTTTGGTTTCAAATAGGTTATTTTTTAACTATATTTTGCGAAAAATTTTGATCTAATTACTCATTATGTAATGATAATCTACTAACAATAAAAAAGAAAAATGAAGGGTGTAAAACCTAATTTTGCCAAAATTCATAAAGTCAATACATAGTTGTTATGTCATATGCTAAAAGTTTCAGTGGTTCAAATAGGTTATTTTATAACTTTGTTTTGCTAAAATCAATGATTTAACCTTTGTTTGGAGATAATAAGTAGCAAAGTACCTACATACAAAAAGTAATTAAATTTTAAAGTTCAAGTGACCTCATTTCCAAAGCGTTTCGCTGAGGTACGATAGTGGGCTCATCAGTTAGATCTGTCATTTGAACTTTAAAATTGAACTATATTCAATCGCTCCATTTAAAATAAAAATAATTTTTATTATTTTAATTTTTTTTTTTTCATTATTATAAAAAAAAGTAAGTATCTTAAACATTTACAAAATTTCTTAGAAATATTATTTATCAAATCATGTAATCCAATCGCCATATAAAACGTGAAATAAAGAATGATAAAACATATTTAGTGAAAAATTAAGACTTTTGGATTTCAAATAGGTTATTTTTTAACCTAATTCAGAAAAAATACATGATTTAAATGAACGTTATGCTATTTTATCATTTCCATTTGTCAAAATACTAAAATTGCGATTAAAATAAGCTCTATTTTTGGATTTGTGCAAATAAATTTCCAGTTAAAGTAACATTTCGTTGTTAGAAAAAGATTATAAACGCTATTGATAGTGTTAAAATGTTATTATTCATTTGAACTAGATATTTTACAAACAACGAAAAAAAAAAAATTCTATTTGTTCGGAATGTTTTTGTAAAAATCGATAAAAAATAAAAATTTAAATAATAGTACGTATTGTATTGTCCTGGATTCCACCTACACTTTATAAAATGTATGCAGTATCCACATCAGTTATATGATAACCTCAACAACTTGGCTCTTAAACAAAACGCAGATATTTTTCAATTTCAATCCAAAAAAAATATATTTATATCTATATTTCACACTTAATATTCAACTAAACTGTATTCTAAAAATATATTTCGTAAATAAAAAAATTAATCTTTCATAACCATTTCAATAGAATCCATGAAATAGAAAAACAAATTTACAAAATACCACTATCAGGATTGTGGTTGGATACGATTTTATGTTATCCCAGCTGGAGCATAGAATTATTTTTTTTTTGTGTGCTATCAAATTGCGTGCCTAGTGTTTGTTATAATATTTTCTTTGTCCTTATTTTTTTCTATATTGTACATAATATTATTTTGGCACACAGGTAAAAAGTTGTAGGGAACAATTACATGTTTTTTTAATAATTCATAAATTATTTCATTTGAAAATGTAGATGAAGTTTTTTTTTTTTTTTTTCATTTTAATTTTTGTTTAACAACGAGGGTTAAGTTGGAATGAGGTGTAAGCTTTGTATAAATATATTTTTGGAATTAACAAATTGATACAATGGAATGAAATGTTTGAAGTCAGTGACCGAATGGAAAACATATTATTTTTTATATAGTGGCTCCAACCTGAAGCTTTTTAAATCTTTAGTCGAGTTAGGAAAGTTAAGTTAAAGTTAGTTTGTACATTTGAAAAAAAAAAAAAAAAATAGAGCTAATAGACGAATAGACTGCTCTAAATTTTTTTTATACCAGAAAATGTATATAGTTTATTTTTAATTTTGTTTGATTAAATTTAATTTAATAAAAAAAATAAAATGTTTGAAATGTTCACTACATTTTCAAGTAAAAAAGAATGAAATCACCTCTAATATAATTCTTCTTGGGATATTCCCGAAGCCCAATATGGAAATGTTATAATTCAAATTTCCACCCAACTCTTCGGTACCTATTTTTTTTTTGTCCGGGTTGAAATCATTTGAAATTTTTTTTGCAGTTTAATTTGTATTTCTAACTTGAAAATATGACAACAAAAAGTAGGAAAGAAAAAATAAAATCTTATTTCAATTCCGAGAAGAAAGAAATAAAAGACCATTTTCTAAGAAAAAATTAAAGAAAAAATTAAATTAAATTCAATTAAATTAAAAATTATAAAATTGTTAAACCCAATAACATTTGTAAAAAAATAATGATAGCTGAGCTGGTCTTCTCAAAACTCTTCAACATTTATACTTTAACCACTCCAAATTATATTCCTGAAAATGAAGAAAAAAATCAAAGCACTCATTATTTAACAAATAAAAAAAAAGTTGTCGCTTCATTAAAAAAAAAAACAACCAAGGTTATTCATAAATTAAATTTTGAAATAAAAAATTTAATATCTACCTACAATTTTATTTTCTTACCAAATTATTTTATCTTCTCATCCAAAATCTTCGGTTTATCCATTGTTCGCTGTAAAAATAAAATACATACATATGTAAATGTTAGTTTAACATTAAAAATTTTCAAAAACTCACATATCTACAAAACGTTATTTATGACCATTAAATTACACTGGTCGACAACGAAAGAGCTTTACACAAACCTGAAAGATTTTTAAGTGCTGATTCCGAATACGAAGTCAAAATTTCACTGGCACGTCACGTTTTTGAAATACTTGAATAATAAAAGGTTAAAAACGCTTTTTTTTTTGGTACACTTGACATCGAATTACATCTCCCTTAAATTTTTATTTTTTGCAAAACTACTTATGCACTCTAAAAACGCCATATTAAAAAGTTCTAATGGTATTAATTTATTTTATTTAATTTTAAAAAAGAAATTTATGATACATACATTAGGGTGGAGTGAACAAAAAAGTTGTCTTATTTTTTGTTCTACATAGCCAGGATGGGTGCCATTTGGAACTTAAATAACGGCAAAAAAGTTTCAGATCGATCAAAGAAGTTTTAGAGGGTTCACAAGTCACTTGAAAAAAATGAAAACACCATAGAGGTTAATTTATGGAGTTTTTTGAGTTTTTTCTGTTTTACTCAGTTTTTTTGATTCGAAAAACATGTACATTATTATTTATTGTTCAATTTTCATTAAAAAATTGCGATTATATTGACTTAAGGCCCTTAATGCAAGAATCCATGAAAATGACAAGATGTTTTTGGATGCGGTTTTCTGTTTTTCTTTAAAAACAAATAACAGCATCGAATTTTAAAAACTTAAGTAGTACTTATTTACATAAAATTTTGAAAAAAATTAGTTTGAAATTTTTTTTTTTTTCAAAATTTTGATTTCGAAAATCAATTTTTCAAAAACTGTGCCAGAAAAAGGCCATATTAAACATTTTTGTAAAAGATGAGGTTTTAGGCTTTACAAAAAGGTATAGCACGTTATTGTAAGTATAACCGTTGATTTTTAATATTTTTTTGTTTCAAATTAAATAATTTTTTTTTCCCCGCTAAACGAAGGGGAATAGACCCTCCTCCCATACGATTTTTTTCTTGTCTCGACCGAACCTACACGCTCTAACTTTTTGGCACATTGCTCCATCTCTTTTGAAAATTGCTCCCTGTACATTACTTCCAACAAGCATGTAAATTTTCAAGGGCGTTTTGAACCCTCAAGATATTTTTTGATCGGGCTGAGATTTAATTTGCTCTTTTTTGATTACTAATGGCACCCGTCCCTGGTATGTAGAAGAAGAAAAAAAAAAAAAAAGAAAAAAAGTGCAGTTTCACTCCGCCCTAACATACCTACATACATATCTCAAAACCTTGATTGTTTTTTTTTTTTTTCAAAGTAATGAATTGTTTTCTTGAACTTAATTCCAGTTTGCGTCTTCTGATTTGGACTAACAAAAGCCAAATATTACGGAAAAATATAAATTTTTGACTAAACATCAAAAAGAACCTAATCGAAAACTAGCTTTTGAGACTTTATAGCGAAAATCGTGATGTGTGTAGCTCAAAAACTAGACGTGATAGACAAAATTCGTAAACAGTTTTAAATTCAGCACACTTAAGTCAATTAAAATAACTTGCTCCCGACGTATTTTTTTTTGTTGTATTTTGTCTCCCTGTGTTAATATTAATTTTCCAAATTCTTCTCATTGTCGTTCTTTTCTTTTCTTAAGATTTTTATTTTGTATTTTATTTTGACTTTTTGTAGTTTTGATACGTGATCAAATGAAAGTATTCATTATTTCTCTGCTTAGATAAACTTTTAACAGCAATTGGATGTGAATTATAATGTAAAGATCTTGAGTCTAGCACTTTTAATACAATAATTACTTGTTCATTTCCGTCAGTGTGTCGTTATGACATTTCGTAACTTTAAAAAACTTGAGGAGGATAAACTGATTACATTAAAAGATGCTTTTCTAGGCAATAGGTTGTGCTAATTGTGTTTAAGTTCATTTCCCTGTTTGCTAATCTCGCTTCCTGAAGAGTTTTAATGAAACTGCGATGTATACTTGACCGTTAAAATTTCAAAAGTCTAATTCTTATGATTTTGAATACAGTACCTATATGCAAAGATATGCATTTATTAACGACAAAAAATTTATGTTTTGAAAACGCAATTCTTAAATAACGGTAACTAGGCTTATTTCTAATCTAATGACCCATGCCTCAAAAAAAAAAAAAACATAAAAACTTCTTCAAAAATTTTAAAAACGAAAAATCTACTCTTTATGTATGTAAATGCTGTCCTTATTAAGAAAAAAAAAATGTCAAAAGGAATAAAAAATCAAGCAAATATGTCCTACTTGCAAAAGTTTCTTTCAACTTTTTTTTTTTTTTAAGAAATAAAGCTGAAAAATTTCGAATGAAAACAAAAAATGAGCAAGCAAATCTTTATATACCCGTACCCAAGCAGCTTGGTCTCTCTCTCATCATAGAATAAAGTACCCAAGAAGTGGCATCTTTTTTTAAAGTAGGTTCACTTAATGTCGCACCAAGGTGAATGTCAGTGCAAAACATTCACACACAATTATGACATAAAAATGTCCACCATTACCATCATCACTATGTACTACAACCCACCCACATCTCTATAATATCGACTTCTTCCCTTCCCTCGGAGACTAAGTTATAGATTGTTCGTCACCTATAAGCAGCTTAGGGGATTTGCTTTTTACCAACAATTGTTAACAACTGCTGCTCCAACCTCACCTCTTACCCATTTCAACCTTCTTTCTCACCCGACCTTATACTTATAAGCTAGCCTGCCTTATGCCTTGATGTTGTAGAACCGGCAACCTAATTTTCAAGTGTCACAATCATACACACATACACACTCTTATACAGAAAACATAGAATAAAGCTATAGCTAGGTTTATAAGAAAAAGTACGAGTATAAGCAAAGTTTTGCACTAGTTTTTGCTCTGGAGAACAACTTGAGGCATAGAAAAGAGACTGTGAAGTGTATATATGGGTCGATTCATACTCCTGCTAGCTCTAAGGTTCAACTTAAGTGTGACATAATTGACCCACAAAAATGAAGTCATGTGTCGATTTTTCCTTCTATATGTTACGTACCATGAGATATACTCTCGTCGTATTAAATATTCCTTTCTCCAACTACACTTTACACACTCTTTTGCAAACCAAACCAAACCCACTCGTTCTACTAAATCTGCAGAGCTATCTTGTAGAGAGAAAACGATGGCATTTTCTATCGATACTTTATGGATGATGTTGGGCTCTTGACACTTTGTGGATGCGCAGCTTTTGTGAAATATGATGTACACTTTATGATGTTTTTTGTTGTTGTTGTTGAGGATTTTTATCTCATTTTTTTTTTTTTAATTTTTTTGAAAAAAGATTTTTGAAATGAGGGATTTAAGTGATTCAAGGGAAGCTTTGGTTGGCATTTAAAGTTCTGGTACTTCCTTACTGTTTTGATTAAGATTAATGATGATGAACTATATTTCTGTTTGTCTTACTTTAAAGAGTGTTAGATTTCCGAGGGTGGTTGATATTAATGAAACGGAATTTAATACTCTTCTTAACTTTAAATGAAATGAAAAAGTTTTTAAAGTATACAAGTTTTGTGTTTCATTGTGGGGTTTCAGTACTCAGATATTGAGTGTTTAGGTCTGTGCTCCATGTTGTCTGTGTTGTTCTTATTTTATTATTAAGAACCCTTAGGTTTTTTTACAATTTTGTGGTTCACTTTATTCAATGTTTAATGAACAATGTGGTTTTCATAATCTTGATTTTAATTTTAACCTATAAAACGAATTTAAAAAAAGGTCGAATGTTCATTAAATGTTAAAAAGTAAGTACTTAAAATTAACTTAATACAAAACAGGAAGAATAGTGAATTTTGGTCCATCAATTCAAAAAATTGCCTTTTTAAGGTTCTTGATCTTTTTATGTTTAAACGCACTTTAAATAGGAAAAAAATCATAAAATAGTTTAACTGTCACATTTTTGTTGGAAGATAATTATACAACTTTTTTAACTCACAAGTGATTCTGAAAACGATAATAAGAGATCAATGACCCATTCTTTATTTGAGGATGTGTCTATGTGTAATCTTTGTGATACAAATGTTCAGAGTTTTGTGGTACAATTTTAAGTGATAAGATTTAAAGCCAATGGGGATTGCTATTGTTATGTATTGGAACAATAATTGGTTTCAGTCTTTGGGACCAAACGGTGGGTTTTCTTCTGGTTGTCAAATAATATGAGATGAAACTCAAGCTCTGCCTAAGGAATATACGATATAAGAAAATTACTCGAAAACACGTCCGCATATTTGATCACCTAATATTACACTAACATCTTCAACGACCCTAAAGGCTACCCCTAACCAGTGACAGTGACTCGTGCCAACAGATCTTCATCACTAGCCAACTTGAAGAATACTTCAAGGAAATAAGGATTGCCTACTCACCGCCCAACGAACAATTTTGCTTCTTTTAGTACAGTCAAATTAGGTTTTGAACTCAAAGAAATTGTGAAATGGATTTTTTTATTGTGTTTTACGAAATACAAATTGGCATATTACCCCTGCTCGCACTTCTCCCCATTTCTTCCCTCAATTTTTCTAATCGATTTATGTCCTTCATATATAGTTGAAAGATGATATGAAAAATAAAGAGCAAAAAATATTTACCTTTAAACTTGAAACATTTTTAAGTCGCAAGCTCGACGCATAGTGGGTCAACTTTTTTAAAATCATTGCGATATTCATATTTCGCGTGTGCTTCAAATCGAAAACTAACTTACTTATTATAAAATTATATTATAAAATTTTTAAAATTATTACAAGAACTCGCCTGATACAAAGTTTCCTTATTTTTAAAATAAAAAACAAAATTTGTTGTAAAATTTTAAGAATTTTGGTGTAAGAAAAACAACAAAATTAGTTAAAAAATTAGTTTTTTATAGGAGCTTGAGAAGAGGACAATTTTTATTACAATTGTGATCCTTTTTTTTATTTTGTTCAATATTACAAAATTTAAGACTTTCGGAAAGCTGTTTTTAAATTAGGTAATCTTTTGACTTTGAGTTGTGTTATGAAATTTTTCATGAAACTCAACTGAAATGTACTATTGCACTTTTTGCATTTGAGTTCAAAACAGATTTTTCTCAAAAAAACTTCATTTTTTTCACTATTATTTTTTTTTAGGTAGATGTTAGAGATTCATTCAAGGTTAAAAATATACGATTTTGACTTCTCAAAATCCCACTACGGGAATAATTCACTCTATGCATCGATTGAAAAACCATTCATTTTTCTTAAATAAAGGCTTTATTTTTATTATTTTTTTTTTCATATACATATGTTTTACGTTTATTACAAAAAAAAAACTATTTAAATAAAGTAATGAATTTTGGAGCCAACAATTAAAATCTGACCCACTGTGAACCAGAGGCGTATGTTGAGTTGCCGGGGCCCCGGGGCAAGAATAAATTTTCGGGATTCTTTGATACTTGGGGCCTCTTTAATATAGAAAATAAGAATAAATAAAAAAGAACGTATACGCCCTACTTCTTTTTTGGGGCCCCTGATGTAACGTTTATTGGTCGCTAAGATTTTTCAAGTAACATTTTCTGGGGCCCTAAGATAATATCGTCGGTACAAAGCCAAAACCGCGAATTTGCATTTTTTGACATTTTCACTTTAAAGCGTCATTTACCTTTTTATCGGTAACTTTATTCACTGCTTCGACCCCTATCCTCTATCTGTTGCCTTGAAGCCTAAACTATAAATTTTCGTTACACAAGCTTCCATAAGATTGTATGAGTTTCCAAAACTTTGAAGCCGTTTTTCTCTTACAATTTTGCATATTCGTGGTTTTGGCGTTGTGCCCACGATATATTCTAATTTTTCTTTCAAAAAATCTATTTATTTTTTTGGGGCCACTGGGGTAGGTACCTACTATTTTTTTGTTTAGATGAAATAGTACACTGAGGGAAAAGCCACCATAAAACAACGTAAAATCAATGAAAACCACATTGGTTTATCTATTATTCGGAATGATTTTGCATTGAAGATGAACATTTTAAAATTAACGTGGAAAAAAGGTTAATTTTTTATGGTTTCGTATCTTAAATTCACATAATTCAAAGTAGTTCATCTTTGAAACTAGCTGGCTACGAATTCATCATGCATTACACTGAAGAATATAATTTGTCTCTCTTGTGTCCGAACTAATTCGTCAAAAATCTTATCTTTTCCCTTCGTTACTTTTATAATAAGTTGCCTTCTCTGCACTGTCTCTAGACGGGGCCCTGCAGGGCCCTGGGGTGTCGGGGGCCCCGGGGCATCGCCCCGCTTGACCCAATGGTGTGTGCGCCCCTACTGTGAACATGAGACAGGGAGTGTTTTATGATCCTCTTAACATCGAAATCATACTAACGCAAAATTTAAGGAAAAAGAAGATGATTTTAGCAACTGCAGAAAAAACGCTTATTTCTCTAAAGTTTTCGCACTTGAAAAATTGTCTGTCTTTATTATAAAGGTTGCTGTAATTTGCTTGAGGGCCATTCCGCTAATGACGATCTTTGGCATAATTTCTAAATTTCAATATTTGTTAATTTTTGAAGTGAAAACTTCTTTAGTATCGTAGTGATTTGAAAAAATAAAATTTATACAGTAGATACGTAATTAAATAAATTATAATTGTGCAAAATTTCAATTAATTTCATATTCAAAATTCTGAGATAACGGTGAAAAGATGTTCTTTTTCTAAAAACGTTATATCTTTTGATCTAGAGCACATAACAAATTTATTTAACTTTAATACGCATGCTGATAATATTACCTTTCATTTGATATATAACACATAATGGTACGTGCTCTACAAGTTACATAATCTTTAATTGAAAAACACCTCAAAACACCTGTGAAGATTTGTTGCCGATGACCAGCCAGCAGTAGAGGAAGTACCGTAATCTCAGTTTGAAATTTCGACATGGTTGGCTTTAAAAAATTCTTAATTTTGTTGTAGGCATGGTAGAAATATGATTGAAGTGTCATATAAAAGGTGAAATAATAATGATATAAAATTTATTATAGGTTGTCATTTAAAAAATTGATATAATGGCGTTAGAACAGAAAAGAGATTGATTGTTTTGCTTTTTTTATGAAAACTAATTGAGTTAAAAAAATTCTAGCTCTTTTTGTAGATGTTGTACACACATGGTCGATATAAATATTTTTAACGGAAACAATAAGCTTTCAGATGGTATAAAATTTATTGTAGGTTGTCATATAAAAAAAGTGATGGAATAAAAAAAAAGTTATATATTTTCGATTTTTTTCAAATGATTTTTAAGGTTTCACTTCAACCACGTGTGAATTGCACACATGATTTTTTTTTGTAATAATAACAAGTAAAATACCTGTTTGTAATAAAAATAAGAACAAATGATGACAAATTTAAAAGAAACATTTGCGCTTGGGAAGGCTTTGATGCATAAGAGTCGGTATGAATGCAAATAATATGTCTGGTAATACAGGCTCAAAATTTCCATTACCGATAGATTGAGGTTAAACTTACTTTTGTTAGACATAATGGTGAAACATGTAAGGTAGTTGTTTGTATACAAGAAAACAATATTTTGTTGGTGTATTCCCTACCATTACTTATTTTCGGTTGCCTTGTAAACGTGTTGCACCCGCGATAGCTTCGAATTTGAATTCCTCTTTGTATTTCAAAAAACCTTATCATTTATCAAAATTCTCCTTTGCATTACCAAGCTGGTCCTCATTAGAACTTAGCATATTCCCATCTAAAGTTACACCTAAATTAATACAAAAAGGATATTACATCGCACTTGATTGAAATGCCTGTAAAAGTTTTAATCCTGTGGAAACGTCTGTATGCTTTCGATTGTAACAAAACAGTTCTTTATTTGTTATAAATAAATCCCAAAATTTCATCTCTTGTTGTGTTTTTTTTTTATTTCAAGGTTATAATAAAAAACATACTTTCCTTGCATCCTTGAAAAGAACATAATGAATATTTAATAATTTCTTAGAAAATCACTCCAATTCTCTAAAATTTTCAATAAAAACAACTTCTGCGATTCAACTTTTGCTTTAATTCGAAATTCATCAGAATTATTTTATTATTCGTCTTTGTTTTAATTATAATTTCTATATAATAAGCTTTGTGTGCTCAAGGGACTGTGACTGGCCCTTACCTTTTACCAAAGAATGATTAACACAAAACTCTCTTGAGAGAAATTTAAATATTCTTTTGAGAGTATAATATTTCCTATTTATATAATCGAAAATACCATTTCAAAATATAAATTTTTAATATAAAATGATTAATGTGGCCAAGAATGGAATAAAATGACCTTCAAATCTAAAACCAAAAAAAAAAAAAAAAAAAAACTCTAAAGTTACACACACAAAATTAACATAATTTTTTGACCTAAAGAAAAAAAACTTCAAAAGCGATTATCGAAAACTGAACTACACACAAATGAAAGCAAAAAAAAAAAAAGAGGAACAAAAATAAAAATAAAATATATAAAAAATCCTTAAAAACCCAACAAAAATCTTAAGAAAAAAAAAGTTATCCTCTCTGATTGGCAACATAGGGCATTAAATCATTTCTGATTTATAAAAAATTCATATTATGATAATTCCTTGTTCAAAAGTAAATACATAAATAAACCCGAAATTCGCTTGTTTGAAAATCCATCCAAATCCTCACAAGAAAACCAAAAAAAATCGAAAAAAACCGAAGAAAACATGGCACTGGCATGAAGTCACCACAGGAAGCGTGTCAATAAAATTTACTTTTTATGGATTTACGATTTTCCATCCGCACGTCCGACAAGCGAAAAATACCCACTTTATCCCTTCCCCGGTAAGGGATTTTTTGGGATTCGGCTCGTTCTGTAGGTGATTTAGCAGCATTGGCCTGTGAGTTTGGTAATAAAATGTGAAAGAACTTTAGTTTGCTGAAATGGCATTGAAAAAAAAGATTTTTTTTCTAGAATTTTTTTTTTTTTCATAAAACCTCCCCCTAAATTGAGAATACTCTGTTTCCGCTGCTTTAGTCTCATAAATTTTGTTTAGAATTTTTTTCGCATGCTTTTTTCTATTTGCAACTCTCAAAAAGCTTAAACTGCGGCAACTCTGGAACTCACAGTCAAATGTTTCTCTCGATACATGTGTGTTTGAATGAATGAATGGAAAAAAAAGGATATGATCCCTTAGCCGATTTAGGCGTACACTCTTGCTCTCAATTTAGATGATTTATATATCATCTATGGGCGTTCAGTAAAAATTCAATTCGAATAAGTTGCCAATAAAAAATGGGTAAAATAAAAATCATTTTTAGGGGGAAAATCTACGAGAATAGGTTTTAGCTCTACACTCATATCATATCCTATATTATATTGAGTTGAGTAGAGAGTATAGGTAAAATGTTTAATGACTTTACGTCTATCTGATGGTACATGTTTGGGAAAAATGATTAAATTACGTCGCGTTTTACGCGATTACATATCAGACGTGCACAGAATTATACAATCCCCTTTTCCGTATTTTGAGAAAATTTTGGAATTATAGGCTTGAGAATGTCAGATGAATTTTTTCGTATTTTTATTTGAAGATTTTTATATCTTCCGTTCGTGTGGTGCTGACTTGGCAATTCTTTGATAATAAAAACGCCCTAACAGAAGGTTTGTTGGGGATATGGATACTTAAAAAAAATATAGGCGAACAAACTAAAAATAAAAATGAAATTGTTATGAGAACATAGTTGGATTATTGTGAAAACGTATTTGGGTTGAATAGATAAAATCATAAAACTACAACAGCGACAAACAGGAGTCGGGGAAGAATCATTCTACTAACAAAAATAACTAAAGGTTTGTGAGGAGAAGTGGTTTCAGGTGCAACAACTTTGCACTTTAGAAATTATCATTCAATATGCAGAGGCAGACTATACAATGGGGACATTTTACTAAAAGAAGACATAATTTTGAATCCCTGAAGTTCTTTTTACTCCATGAAGGCACACTTTTCACTCCCTGAAGTTCATATACAATATGAAGACTTTTTAATGAGGACTTTTTTTTCAATGAAGGCACACTTTTGACTCCCTGAAGGTCTCATACAATATGTAGACTTTTTAATGAGGACTTTTTACTCCATGAAGGCACACTTTTGACTCTCTGAAGTACATATACAATATGAAGACTTTTTAATGAGTACCTTTTACTCCATGAAGACACACTTTTCACTCTCTGAAGTTCTCATACATTATGAAGACTTTTTAATGAAGACTTTTTACTCGATGAAGGCACACTTTTCACTTCCTGAAGTTCTCATACAATATGAAGACTTTTTAATGAGGACTTTTTTTTCAATGAAGGCACACTTTTGACTCCCTGAAGGTCTCATACAATATGAAGACTTTTTAATGAGGACTTTTTACTCCATGAAGACACACTTTTAACTCTCTGAAGTTCTCATACATTATGAAGACTTTTTAATGAGTACCTTTTACCCCATGAAGACACACTTTTCACTCTCTGAAGTTCTCATACATTATGAAGACTTTTTAATGAAGACTTTTTACTCGATGAAGGCACACTTTTCACTTCCTGAAGTTCTCATACAATATGAAGACTTTTTAATGAGGACTTTTTACTCCATGAAGGCACACTTTTCACTCTCTGAAGTTCTCATACATTATGAAGACTTTTTAATGAAGACTTTTTACTCGATGAAGGCACACTTTTCACTTGATGAAGTTCTCATACAATATGAAGACTTTTTAATGAGGACTTTTTTTTTCAATGAAGGCACACTTTTGACTCCCTGAAGGTCTCATACATTATGAAGACTTTTTAATGAGTACCTTTTACTCCATGAAGACACACTTTTCACTCTCTGAAGTTCTCATACATTATGAAGACTTTTTAATGAAGACTTTTTACTCGATGAAGGCACACTTTTCACTTGATGAAGTTCTCATACAATATGAAGACTTTTTAATGAGGACTTTTTTTTCAATGAAGGCACACTTTTGACTCCCTGAAGGTCTCATACAATTTGAAGACTTTTTAATGAGGACTTTTTACTCCATGAAGACACACTTTTCACTTGATGAAGTTCTCATACAATATGAAGACTTTTTAATGAGGACTTTTTTCTCCATGAAGGCACACTTTTGACTCCCTGAAGGTCTCATACAATTTGAAGACTTTTTAATGAGGACTTTTTACTCGATGAAGGCACACTTTTCACTTGATGAAGTTCTCATACAATATGAAGACTTTTTAATGAGGACTTTTTACTCGATGAAGACACACTTTTCACTCCCTGAAGTTCTCATACAATATGAAGACATGAAGGCACACTTTTGACTCCCTGAAGTTCTCATACAATATGAAGACTTTTTAATGAGGACTTTTTACTCGATGAAGACACACTTTTCACTCCCTGAAGTTCTCATACAATATGAAGACTTTTTAATAAGGACTTTTTACTCGATGAAGGCACACTTTTGACTCCCTGAGGTTCTCATACAATATGAAGACTTTTTAATGAGGACTTTTTTCTCCATGAAGGCACACTTTTGACTCCCTGAAGTTCTCATACAATATGAAGACTTTTTAATGAGGACTTTTTACTCGATGAAGACACACTTTTCACTCCCTGAAGTTCTCATACAATATGAAGACTTTTTAATAAGGACTTTTTACTCGATGAAGGCACACTTTTGACTCCCTGAAGTTCTCATACAATATGAAGACTTTTTAATGAGGACTTTTTTCTCCATGAAGGCACACTTTTGACTCCCTGAAGTTCTCATACAATATGAAGACTTTTTAATGAGGACTTTTTAGTTCAAAAATGCACACTTTTCACTCTCTGAAGTTCTCATACAATATGAAGACTTTATAATGAGGACTTTTTACTCCATGAATTCACACTTTTGACTCCCTGAAGTTCTCATACAATATGAAGACATGAAGGCACACTTTTGACTCCCTGAAGTTCTCATACAATATGAAGACTTTTTAATGAGGACTTTTTACTCGATGAAGACACACTTTTCACTCCCTGAAGTTCTCATATAATATGAAGTCTTTTTAATAAGGACTTTTTACTCGATGAAGGCACACTTTTGACTCCCTGAAGTTCTCATACAATATGAAGACTTTTTAATAAGGACTTTTTACTCGATGAAGGCACACTTTTGACTCCCTGAAGTTCTCATACAATATGAAGACTTTTTAATGAGGACTTTTTTCTCGATGAAGGCACACTTTTGACTCCCTGAAGTTCTCATACAATATGAAGACTTTTTAATAAGGACTTTTTACTCGATGAAGACACACTTTTGACTCCCTGAAGTTCTCATACAATATGAAGACTTTTTAATGAGGACTTTTTTCTCCATGAAGGCACACTTTTGACTCCCTGAAGTTCTCATACAATATGAAGACTTTTTAATGAGGACTTTTTAGTTCAAAAATGCACACTTTTCACTCTCTGAAGTTCTCATACAATATGAAGACTTTATAATGAGGACTTTTTACTCCATGAATTCACACTTTTGACTCCCTGAAGTTCTCATACAATATGAAGACTTTTTAATAAGGACTTTTTACTCGATGAAGGCACACTTTTCACTCCCTGAAGTTCTCATACAATATGAAGACTTTTTAATAAGGACTTTTTACTCGATGAAGGCACACTTTTGACTCCCTGAAGTTCTCATACAATATGAAGACTTTTTAATGAGGACTTTTTTCTCGATGAAGGCACACTTTTGACTCCCTGAAGTTCTCATACAATATGAAGACTTTTTAATAAGGACTTTTTACTCGATGAAGGCACACTTTTGACTCCCTGAAGTTCTCATACAATATGAAGACTTTTTAATGAGGACTTTTTACTCGATGAAGACACACTTTTCACTCCCTGAAGTTCTCATATAATATGAAGTCTTTTTAATAAGGACTTTTTACTCGATGAAGGCACACTTTTGACTCCCTGAAGTTCTCATACAATATGAAGACTTTTTAATAAGGACTTTTTACTCGATGAAGGCACACTTTTGACTCCCTGAAGTTCTCATACAATATGAAGACTTTTTAATGAGGACTTTTTTCTCGATGAAGGCACACTTTTGACTCCCTGAAGTTCTCATACAATATGAAGACTTTTTAATAAGGACTTTTTACTCGATGAAGGCACACTTTTGACTCCCTGAAGTTCTCATACAATATGAAGACTTTTTAATGAGGACTTTTTACTCGATGAAGACACACTTTTCACTCCCTGAAGTTCTCATATAATATGAAGTCTTTTTAATAAGGACTTTTTACTCGATGAAGGCACACTTTTGACTCCCTGAAGTTCTCATACAATATGAAGACTTTTTAATGAGGACTTTTTACTCGATGAAGACACACTTTTCACTCCCTGAAGTTCTCATACAATATGAAGACTTTTTAATAAGGACTTTTTACTCGATGAAGGCACACTTTTGACTCCCTGAAGTTCTCATACAATATGAAGACTTTTTAATGAGGACTTTTTTCTCCATGAAGGCACACTTTTGACTCCCTGAAGTTCTCATACAATATGAAGACTTTTTAATGAGGACTTTTTAGTTCAAAAATGCACACTTTTCACTCTCTGAAGTTCTCATACAATATGAAGACTTTTTAATGAGGACTTTTTACTCCATGAAGGCACACTTTCGACTCCCTGAAGTCCTCATACAATATAAAGGCTTTTTAATGAGGAGTTTTTACTCGATGAAGACACACTTTTCACTCCCTGAAGTTCTCATACAATATGAAGACTTTTTAATGAGGACTTTTTACTCGATGAAGACACACTTTTCACTCCCTGAAGTTCTCATACAATATGAAGACTTTTTAATAAGGACTTTTTACTCGATGAAGGCACACTTTTGACTCCCTGAAGTTCTCATACATTATGAAGACTTTTTAATGAGGACTTTTTACTCCATGAAGGCACACTTTTGACTCCCTGGAGTTCTCATACAATATGAAGGCTTTTTAATGAGGACTTTTTACTTAAAAAATGCACACTTTTCACTCCCTGAAGTTCTCATACAATATGAAGACTTTTTAATAAGGACTTTTTACTCGATGAAGGCACACTTTTGACTCCCTGAAGTTCTCATACAATATGAAGACTTTTTAATGAGGACTTTTTTCTCCATGAAGGCACACTTTTGACTCCCTGAAGTTCTCATACAATATGAAGACTTTTTAATGAGGACTTTTTAGTTCAAAAATGCACACTTTTCACTCTCTGAAGTTCTCATACAATATGAAGACTTTATAATGAGGACTTTTTACTCCATGAATTCACACTTTTGACTCCCTGAAGTTCTCATACAATATGAAGACATGAAGGCACACTTTTGACTCCCTGAAGTTCTCATACAATATGAAGACTTTTTAATGAGGACTTTTTACTCGATGAAGACACACTTTTCACTCCCTGAAGTTCTCATATAATATGAAGTCTTTTTAATAAGGACTTTTTACTCGATGAAGGCACACTTTTGACTCCCTGAAGTTCTCATACAATATGAAGACTTTTTAATAAGGACTTTTTACTCGATGAAGGCACACTTTTGACTCCCTGAAGTTCTCATACAATATGAAGACTTTTTAATGAGGACTTTTTTCTCGATGAAGGCACACTTTTGACTCCCTGAAGTTCTCATACAATATGAAGACTTTTTAATAAGGACTTTTTACTCGATGAAGGCACACTTTTGACTCCCTGAAGTTCTCATACAATATGAAGACTTTTTAATGAGGACTTTTTTCTCCATGAAGGCACACTTTTGACTCCCTGAAGTTCTCATACAATATGAAGACTTTTTAATGAGGACTTTTTAGTTCAAAAATGCACACTTTTCACTCTCTGAAGTTCTCATACAATATGAAGACTTTATAATGAGGACTTTTTACTCCATGAATTCACACTTTTGACTCCCTGAAGTTCTCATACAATATGAAGACATGAAGGCACACTTTTGACTCCCTGAAGTTCTCATACAATATGAAGACTTTTTAATGAGGACTTTTTACTCGATGAAGACACACTTTTCACTCCCTGAAGTTCTCATATAATATGAAGTCTTTTTAATAAGGACTTTTTACTCGATGAAGGCACACTTTTGACTCCCTGAAGTTCTCATACAATATGAAGACTTTTTAATGAGGACTTTTTACTCGATGAAGACACACTTTTCACTCCCTGAAGTTCTCATACAATATGAAGACTTTTTAATAAGGACTTTTTACTCGATGAAGGCACACTTTTGACTCCCTGAAGTTCTCATACAATATGAAGACTTTTTAATGAGGACTTTTTTCTCCATGAAGGCACACTTTTGACTCCCTGAAGTTCTCATACAATATGAAGACTTTTTAATGAGGACTTTTTAGTTCAAAAATGCACACTTTTCACTCTCTGAAGTTCTCATACAATATGAAGACTTTTTAATGAGGACTTTTTACTCCATGAAGGCACACTTTCGACTCCCTGAAGTCCTCATACAATATAAAGGCTTTTTAATGAGGAGTTTTTACTCGATGAAGACACACTTTTCACTCCCTGAAGTTCTCATACAATATGAAGACTTTTTAATGAGGACTTTTTACTCGATGAAGACACACTTTTCACTCCCTGAAGTTCTCATACAATATGAAGACTTTTTAATAAGGACTTTTTACTCGATGAAGGCACACTTTTGACTCCCTGAAGTTCTCATACAGTATGAAGACTTTTTAATGAGGACTTTTTACTCCATGAAGGCACACTTTTGACTCCCTGGAGTTCTCATACAATATGAAGGCTTTTTAATGAGGACTTTTTACTTAAAAAATGCACACTTTTCACTCCCTGAAGTTCTCATACAATATGAAGACTTT
Source organism: Episyrphus balteatus (assembly GCF_945859705.1). Taxonomy (NCBI): domain Eukaryota; kingdom Metazoa; phylum Arthropoda; class Insecta; order Diptera; family Syrphidae; genus Episyrphus; species Episyrphus balteatus. The sequence continues at coordinate 18,281,096 of NC_079134.1, read as the reverse complement.
TTAATGAGGACTTTTTACTCCATGAAGGCACACTTTCGACTCCCTGAAGTCCTCATACAATATAAAGGCTTTTTAATGAGGAGTTTTTACTTAAAAAATGCACACTTTTCACTCCCTGAAGTTCTCATACAATATGAAGACTTTTTAATGAGGACTTTTTACTCCATGAAGGCACACTTTCGACTCCCTGAAGTCCTCATACAATATAAAGGCTTTTTAATGAGGAGTTTTTACTTAAAAAATGCACACTTTTCACTCCCTGAAGTTCTCATACAATATAAAGACTTTTCAATGAGAACTTTCTGCTCTTTAAAGGCTCACTCTCTAAAGTTCTGATACGTTATGAAGGCTTTTTAATGAGGACTTTTTACTCCATGAAGGCACACTTTACACTACCTGAACTTCTAATACGTTATGAAGACTTTTCAATTTTACTCCATTAAATCATTTCGAAATGCCCCATGTTTTTACTTAAACTTAAACTTAATGTTAAATTTCTATAGGTTATAATCTTTATCCAAAATAGTGTTAACTCTCCATTATTTAAATATTTTAAAATTCTCTTAGTTTAATTGACTGTCAGAAGAACATTCCACCTGAATTCATTCCAATTCAATTTTGTTCACACCTTGAATTTTAATTAAATGGTTACTTTTACAGTAAAATACCTTTACAAATCAATTATTTAAATACAAATTCCACGAAGTTGTTGGTATTTGAAAATTCCTCCAATTCTATGTCGCTAAATGTGTTAACAAATAAATTAACTATGCATGCCGACGACCATTCAGCCAATTATTTTAAGTGACATTTTATTCTTTGTTCTAGACGTTTTGTCCTTTGAAATTGGAAAAAAAAACATAGACCTTTTTGTCATTTTTTTGAAAGCTTTGTTTTATTTATTTACTCTTAATTAATGTATTTTTCAGTAGAAAATAGATTTAGGGAGGAAAAATTAATTAAAAAAAAAATATATAATCTCAACTTTTATAAAAACACATAGATAACCACAAAAAGCTTGATTTCCTGGCTCGTCCATTTAAATTTCTAAACTTTTTTTTTCTTCTTTTTGTTTAACATTTCCCCCTTTTTAATATGATCTACAGATGGAAATATAAAATGAAATAAAATCCAAATCAAAATCAATATTACACAGAAAAAAAAGTAAACAAGAAAAAAAAAAATGAGCAAAAAGGAAACAACAAAAAATAAAATGAAATCAAAAGCAAACCATAACACAAAACTTTTTAAATCAATTAGCTTCTGCATAAACCATCATCGGCATTAATATTTCATGACAACTGTCCTACAAACATAAAAAGTTTACATAAATAAACCTCGAAGGTAATTTGCCTCAGCACAAATAACACCAAGTCCTTTTTTTTCCAACGAGTCCTGTTTTGGTTGTATAGTGTTGTGTTGTAGTTGTTTGCTGTATAACTCCGACTGGTACTGTCGTCCTTTGGCTGCGGAAAACAGAGCTCTGCTGCTCTTCCGTATACACAGAACCTACTCTCTTCCCATGACGAAGCTGTCCATAGAAATACGATGAACACCAACCAAAGAGATAAAAAGTAATAACAATAAAAAAAAGGAAAAAAAAAATATACAAATAAAAACCCACAGTGACTGTAATAACAACCAAACGACCTTTCCAATCCCGTCTCGTCCCGTCCCCGGGCAATAAACCAAAACTACCTACAGAAATATTGGTTGTCCCCGCCGCCGCATGTCGAAACGGGTAGAGCTAGGACAAACTGGCCTGTCCTGGCTTGTTCGGGAGCCGTATTCTGTATTTGCCAGTCAACAAATCCAAATCGATTGTAATTTCGTCCTCTGCCGCAATCCCAGTCCACATAATCAGCCTTGGCATACGTAAATATCTCTACAAACAGGAAGGGAAGAGGGATTCCAGGACTCGTTCATCTTTTCATATATTGAACCCGAAGTTCATGTACATTTAAAACAGACACGACCGACACGACGACACCATACGACCATACGAGTAATATTCATACAACAACAAACAAAAAAAAAAAAGGAACACCAAAGAAATTCGAAAGGATAAGCAAATTTAAAGCGAAAAAAAAGGATCGAAATGGAATAAGATAGCCGACAATTTTACAGCCCGAAATTGAGGGTTAGCATTAAACCAGTAAAAACGTGTTTTTAAAACCTCACAAGGCCAACGTAGAGAGGAGCGTAGAACCCCTTTTATGTGAATTGTGACAAAGGAAACCACATCATGAATTGGGCGGAGATAAATAGGGTTTGAGTTGAGAATTTTGAGGATGACCAAAGTGGGTATATATAGCATTTCTCTCTCTACCTATTCTTGTTGAAACCAAATAGACGATAGGTTTATACCAACAACAACAATACACATCTGAAGATGTTCTCTATACAACAAGGATCATTTTAATTACGTTCAGGTGTAAAATTCCATGAGGGCAAATTCTAAGCGCTTTTCTAGTTAAACCCAAAGTCAACCACACACTTTGAAGCATATTATATGCACATATAGATATATCTCCATCTAAATAACTTACCCCATTTGGTCGTGTGCTTGGTGCCACACACTCTATTCTCTTATCAGAAATATGTATTGTATAAGGTGCAGTGTGTCAAAAAAGTTTGCATTCAAACAATTTTGATGTTAGAAATTGAAAATAGCAAGAAAATTACGATGCTTAACGCTTTACCTTGACTTTAACCTTGAAAATTTTTCAAGGGAATGGGTATTTTAAGAATTGTTTAGTCTAAAGTTGAAGAATATCGTACTTCTCTGGAGTTTGTACTACTCAAAAACGTGCATTAAAATTACAAGATAATCTTCAGGTTTTGGCTAGGAAGCTTGTGAAAACTTGGTTTGAAGACCTAGTTTTTAAAATAAAAAAATTGAGAAAAATGGTACACCATTAAACAGATTTATTAATCGACAAAAATAAAAATAAAACTTTAAGAAAAGTCACTGACCCGTTTTCAAAAAAATGATTTTTTGCAAAAAAAAAATGAGTTTTTTAAACCAAAAATTAGATTTTTAAGTTTTAACACTGATAGTCGAGTAAAATTAAGCATAAAATTGGTAAAATTTCGGAATCCAGGGAAAGTCGATGAATCTGTAAAACTAGTATAGGGCTGCATTATTAATAGGTCAAATAAGAGAGTTAAAAAAAAAATTCACGGCTCTCGACTACAACAATTTTTAAGGACCGTTTAATGTCATTCCGTATGAAAGCATTCAATCGGAATTGCTGTTTCATTTTAGATTTTGCTTTGTAGGGATCTTCTCTAAGACTGTAAGGAAGCAAATCCATGATGATTTAATTTTAAGTTGTGTGGTTTCCCCGCATTTGAACTTTTGCAGAACGTCATTTTCATGTTACTATAGTTTTGCGTCTATTGAAGATATCGAGTTGATTTAATTTATTTTGTTGAAAAATATCTATATTTGATATTTGATAAGTACAAGTCTCCTACATATAATATCCAAGGTTCTGGAGCCAGTCAAAAACCATTAAAAATAAGCAAAAATACAAGTTTTTCATAAAATTGTTTTAATTCAGGGTTAATTAATACGTAATTTTTCAATATTTATTCAAAAATAACTATTCTCTAGCTTTAAAATGCAGTTTCAAACAAAATGATATCTTCAATAGACGCAAAACTATAGTAACATGAAAATGACGTTTTGCAAACCACGCAACAGTCCCTTACAAGAAAGTCAGTAGGCGATAGGGGTTAAATTTTTTTTTTATTTCAGTTGAGTAACCTACACGAATTTGTTTTGCGTAAAAATCGTTCGAACTGTTTTTGAGAATTTTTGCCATATTCAAAAATTTGTTTTTTTTTTACTGTATTTTTTGGCGCGATTTTTTTGATATATTTGTACTGGCTTAAAAAAATAATCTTAAATCGAAAACAACTTCAGCAATGTTATGTTTTTAAAGTTCAGAGAAACCATTTTTACAAGAATAACGTGAGTTCACTATAACTTTTGGGTGTGAGTTATACCTTTACCTATAGTTAGAGCTTTACAAGATCTATTGACTTTTATATTTGTGGGGCTTGGTATAAAAGAAAAATATTATTCAAGGATTTCTTCTTTGATATTTGAAAATTGAACGCGTACGTCTAGAAGAGACTGTAATTATTTAGATAGTATTATACTTCAAAAAGCTGATTCACAAAAACATTTGAATGAATAATTTCCATTTATCATTTATCTTATTTTTATACCAAATACCACAGATAACTTTGTAAACGACTTTTCAGGTTATTGAAAAAAATAAAATAAAAATAAAAAGAGGTTGTCTGTAAAGCCGGTTAACGGACGATGATTTTACGTGATAACGTCGTCAGAAAACAGGTTGTGTGCTTTTGTTTAAAATGAGTCAATTGAAGCGTTTACTTTTTTCAAACAATCATAATTTACAAGAAAAAGCTAAAAAAAATACCTTTTTTATTTTCTCATTAAATTAATTTTTTTATTTTAAAAGCTTACAAAAAAAATTATGCAATTTAAAAGCCAAGTATTTCTTCTTTAGAATAAAACCATTTTAAAATTTTTACAATTCGCAAAAAGTATAAAAATAATTTATTGAAAACAATTATTTTCATCAAAAAAAAGCAAAAAAAAAACATGAATTTTTATCTTCTCACGTCATTAATTCCATTTTTTTCCCTAACAAACTATAAAAATTTTATAACATGTGAAAGCTTATTGTTTCACCTTTCAAATGACGTATCAATCTCATTTCAAAGATGCCTACAAGAGAAGTTAGAATTTTTTAAAGTCAACCATGTGGAATTTCCAGACTGAGATTACGTAACTTCCCACACTGGTGGCTGTTCATGGCGCAACAGATCTCCACTGGTGGTATGATGTTTTTCGCAAGTTTCTTGATTTAACATTGTGTGGCTTGTAGTTAGTCTAGCGTTATGTGTGATATACCAATTGAAAGGTAATTGTATCAGGATGCTCATAAATGTTTAATCAAATTTCTATCTGCTCTTGGTAAAAAGTTATAACCTGTTGAATTCTTAAAATTTGATTTTACCGTTATCTCACGAAAATGATTGAAATTTCACACACATATAGTCGTAGTCATGGTCTATCATTACTCCATATATAATATTCCTCTATCTATTAAAGAAAAAAGGGTAAAAATAAAAAATGATGAAAATCGGTTAAAAACGGCCAAAAAACCTGTTTTTTTTTTAAACTTATTTTTCTCCGTATTCAGTCAAAACTCTTTTAGCGATTCCAATTTTTTGCACATGTATGCGCCCTACATGTTGAGATTTTTTGAACTCTCCAAAAAAAAGCTAATAATCAAAAACTACCCAAAAATACCCCTAAAAAAGTAGGTATTTTTCAAAAATTCATATTTCGAAACGCAGAGTGTTGGAAAAAAAACCGTATGAGAAGCCTAATTTTTTTTTCCTCATCTTAAACCTGGCATCTTTAAAATTGTCCAAAAAATTTCCTTTACCCAAAATTATTATTTTGTCATAGCCCCAACACGTGTACAACGTTCAAACAAAACGTTATAGCTTAGTTTCAAAAATTTTTAGAATTTTTTTTTAATGCATTAATCTCATATATCTATAGCAAAAACAGTAATTCTCTACAAATTCGCGTTTAGATTTTAGCCCAAATTTCATCTTTCCGTTTTAACCCTGTTTACCCTATTAAATCACGGAATTTTTAAAAATCCTTCATTTGAATTAGGCTTTAGATTATTATCTTTCAAATAACCTATAGAAGATTTTTGTATCTCTAATAGTTTATTTTTAATTTTGAATTGAAATTTTTTGTCGCACTGCGAAAGTGCGAGAGTGTAACGTTAGAAAATGGCGTCACTTTTTTTTGGTGGCTGCCATGGTCCATCTATTTATAAGAAGTTATCACGTCAAAAAAAAGTTACGTATACACCAGAGTGATCCATTATTCCATAAAAGACGTGGAATAGATACAATACTTATGAAACATGTTGCTTTCTATCGGTGTAACGCAACATTGAAAAAATTTGGAATCTCGTTCAGAACAGAGCTACTGCGCTATCATTTCCAATGCATTTTTGTAAAGGTAAAAAAGAAAAAAATATCTCTAGAGTAAATGTGATGGAGTTCGAATTTATAAAATCCAATTTGGATTCGTTGGATTGTTTTTTACAAAAAAGGTAAAAAAAGAAATTATTATAAAAAATAAAGAAGATTTATATTTGTTAAAAATGTCCATACTCTAATACATTTTCACGAAAAATATTGTTTGACTCACTGTTCACAGTATGTACTGTAAAATTATGTAGGTACGTAATTTTCAGTTGACATTTATTTAACACCTTGTTTAAATATTAACTATAGGGTTTTGTTGTAGAATAAACAAAGTGGTGATGGGATATGATGGTTTGATTTGGTTTTTGAAGAGAGAGATACTCTTTTTGGGGGTATAAACGGGATGGGGTAGTGGTGGTGCGGTCGGGTTGTGTCGTTGGTTTATGGTTTTCGTCAAAGCAACAAAGATCATTATCATTTCACAAGCAAATGATGGCTTGTACCTATGTATGAATATGAATATAGTATATAAATGTTGGTATTTATTATGTGCATGTTCTTGAAATTGTAATTAACTTTTGCGATATAAACCGAAAATGGGTTTTGGTAAGCCTTGACAACTAATAGCAGAACATATCATCAGCTAGTCAAATTTATGCAAGGCTAAACCTACTTCTAACCTACCTATATTGTTGTTTTCATATTTTCTGGCTTTAAGGGATTTATTTTTAGTATACCGCCTACATAAATTAAATATTATATCTGTACTATAAACTTTTGTATATACATACCAGGAGTAGTTGTTACCTACTTTGTTTCTCTCGTACGTAAATATCAATAAATTTTGAAAAGGCTGACTACTGTCATCAAAGGCAAATTTTAGTTACAACAAAATTTTATGACACTTCATTTTGATTGTCCTAGGGAAGTTTTTTTTTTTTTTTTTTTTGTGTTCACAAATAAAAGATATCTTTCGTTTCAATGTTTGTTCAGTCAACTAGCATTGTAATAAACCTAACATTTATGTGTTTTGATATATTCTTATTGAAATAATGTGTAACAAAAATGATATAAAGTCTGCCTTTTTGTCTGTTTAAAATCATATAAAGGGCACATGTAAGCTCATGATGTATCCTATGTTTGAGTAATAGTAGTTTATGCGACTGCTTCCAAGACCTTGTTCACAATTATTCAACAATTTATTTTAGAAGAATTTATTAGGTACATATTGCAATTTGTACAATATTAGATAACCTGTAATAAAAAATGTGTTTTATTTTGGGGGACAATCTCAAATGATTAAAAAAAAAAAAAGGTTTAGCGGGCAGCTGTTAAAATACTTTGAAATTCCACAAACTTCGGTTTCCTCTTAAAATTCCGCTTAAATATGACTAAATTTAGCGGACGCAAATAGAAAAATTATTATATGTTTTATGACCTAAATTTTAGCTTATTTGTTCCTAGCTCACCCCAGTCATTTTTAATTTCAATTTTATTTTAAAAATTGCCCTTCCGATTTGTTTAGGCCAGATTTTTTGTCAGTCAGCTCAAACACTTTTAAAAATATTCGAGGTTTTTTAAAAGTTTGCTCAAAATTAGATACAATTTAAAAACCTAAAAATACAGGAACTGCAAAATTTTTTTAGGTTAGCATTTTTTCGTTATATTATTATTATTAAAAAGAAAAATAAATTAAAATTCGACTTTTTTGAAAACATACATACATAATGTATTTGAGCGGAGTCTTGAATAACAAGAAAACAACAAAATTTAAGCGATTCATCTGAGTCTGAGTTAGAAAATTTGGTCATTCATAAAATTTGTTTTTTCAAAGCTCTAATTACTGACAAAAGAAAAAAATTAAAAAAGTTATTCTTTCTATTTTGGTCCACTAATTTTAGACCTACTTTAGTGGGAAATTCAATAACTCAAAAATCATGCCATGCGAGCTAAAAACTTTTGGCTTGCGCATCAAATTCGAATTTTATTAGCTACAAAGAGATATTTTTTTTTTTTTGGCTTCCACCCCACAGTGTTCGACAAAGAAAGGGACGTAAATATTTTAATGCAAAGTGATAAGAAAATATTTTTTTAAGTAAAAAGTCTTATCGAACGAATTCAATAACGGGATGAAAAGACTCAATGGAAGATGAGAATTCCCGAAATATTAAGTCTCCATGAAGCAAAGTGACTTAACGAAAGAAAAATCTATGAAATAAGAGAATTTTATTTTCATAAAGTATAAGAATTTAGGTACATAAAATTCGTTAAAACAAAAAATAAATAAAACAAAATCTGAAATCAAATTGCCCTCCTAAAAAAGTATGCAGTTTTGATAGACATATTGAGATGCATATTTAGAAAAAAAAAATTCAAAATCGTTAGAGCCGCTTTTAATTTTTTATAAATAAATTTTTTATAAAAAAATTTTTAAAATAAAATTGGTATGCCATTTTGTAGGAATCACTAATCAACATCTAGAAACAAAATTTCAAAAAAATTCAATGTCCCGTTTTCGAAAATTTGATTTTTCAAAAAAAAAAATTTTCAAAATTTTTTTAAAAATCCAAATAATTTTTTTTTTTAATTTTATTTTTGGCTTACATTAAAATTATATAAATGCCTCTTTACAAAAAGTTTCGTTGAAATCGAATGAGCAGTTTCGGAGTAAATCGGATTTAAAAAAAAAAAAACGGTTCTATGGCAGGTACGGTTAATAATGATTTTCAAAAAAAAAAATTCATTAAAAGATAGACCTTGTCTTTGAACTTACATTTGAATTTTTTTCCAAAAACACCTCTGGAGAGTCTCCAAAAAACGCTACATACCAAGTTTGATGTTAATCGGTTCATCCATTTAGGCTGTAGCTTCGTATTCAGACAGACAGACTGACAGTCGGATAGACTGTCGGGACCCTCTTTTTTGGCATTCTCTTTCATTGAAAAGTCATGGAAAAATGTTATCTCAACTTTTTTTTTGTACGAATGCATAACTTGATATATAGTACCTATATCGCAAGTAAAAATGGGAAAAAAGGACACCATGATGGAAGAATTTATATGTACCTAAGAGAAGAAAAGAATTTTCGAAAAAGAACGTCTTCAAGTAGGTATAAAGACTTAACTGAACTTTGTGAAAGAAACTATTGCAAAATAAAAAATGTTCATGAATTCTAAAAACTTAACGAAACTTCGTTAATTTTTATTTATTAATTCCTCAATTTAATTTTCGTTATAGATTTCAGATTGTTTGTTCTCACAGAATTTGTTACACTCAATTTTTGACAGTTAATCCTTCTTTCCATTGTCATTTTCATATGCTTTAAGTTCAAATTTAACACTGCCAACACTGACCAATCTAAAACGTTTTCCCTATCAAAATATTTTCAATGCAATCAATTCATTGACCTCTTAACAAAAGTACATCGAAATATATTTGTTAATTCAATTTTCATTCCGAACACAAACTCTTTTACCACAATAAAATCAGTTTCTAGATTGATTTTTCTCTCTCATTCCTCTGCCATCTAGGATATAAATATCAGTTGCAACCAATATCTCTTGGTTTTTCCCAGTGACTTATTGTCAGAACCCAGCCATTCTCGTCTTCCCAGCTTTTAGCTGAATTTATAAGCACGCATCCATTTGCATGTGGATGTTGTTAACTTGGCTGGGTTGGTCCTGACAGGCACGCTCCATCTTTAGAAGCCTTGTGCCTGCCTTCCAACCAACCGCATATCCCTCTCCATATTCAGCTCTGTTTGATTGCTTGTTTCCTTTTTACAACAAAACATAGAGGAGTTTTGTGTGTTGCATGTTTGTAGATTTGCAAAATCGACTGACGTCCTAACATCTTCGGCAACAGGATAAAATTGAACGAAAAACATTCGCTAAGCTCTTCAGTCTTCACACAGCCAGCAGTACATAATGTATTTGTATCCTTGCTGATGCTGGTAAGAAGAGGACCACGTGTGCATTCAATGCACACACACACGCTACCATCAAGCTAGTATAAAGAGGGTATAGTTAGAGTAACATCAGCCAGAGCAGAGTACAAGCAAACAAATAAATTATTCCTTATTTTGGTATTTTGCTGGTTCAACGGTTTGAAATTTATGGTTTTCGAGAGAGGAACCTCTTGAACCCTTTGTAGTCCCGACCCGGGCGCCATTTTGCTAAGAGCTAACATATTTATCCGACAATTGCATTGTGCACAGTGTGAAAGCTGGTCTCTAACAGAAATTGATACTCCCTCGTCGAAAAGCTGATGTGGTGGGTGGTGTGGCTTCTCAATGCTCAATGGGGTAAACGGAACGGAACTAGATTTTTGGGAAAATTTTAACATTTCATCTAAAAATAAATGCAAAGGCTGAGGTCTTATCGCATCACTGTTTGCGGTTTGTTTGTCGGTAATTCTTCTTCTCTGTTGGTGTTGACTCGTTTGGTTTGTGGTATTTGTTTGTATTATGTTGAATGAAGCCGGGCGCTGCATATCAGAATTAATGGCTTCAAACCATGTTGCTTTGGTTAAAGAGCTCGAAAAACCGATTGTAATTTTAACTTAAAACCAATTTTCTTGGTTAAGCTTCTTTTATGGTTTTTGAGCTTTTTTTTTTTTTATTCGGTGTATTTTGTTGTTGTTGTAAAGGTTAGAAAGACTTTTATTGCCCATTTGGGGCTTGGCAAAACAGTATTATTATGATTCTGCAATTTTGTTGCATTTATGGCATGTTTAATGGGCGCGCACAACACTATAACTGTACTGTACTACCTCTTTTTGTTTTCAAATGAAATACAGAGAAAAAAATAAACCAAACGGATATTAATGTGCTGTAAATCATAAGGATATTGTGTCCGTTGAGAGAGAACAGAGAGAGAGAGAGAGGGATAGAGAGAGAGAGGTACTGGTAATGGCCTTAATTCGTTTCATTTCTTAGATGAACTGCATGTGTACGCTGCAATGAAAGTTAAGTTTGCAAAAATATTTTCACGAATTGCTTGCTGCTATACTATAGCTGCCATATTTAAGTTTACCTTTGGGGCTTTAGGTGCTTATGGCGGACGTGGTATAAGAGTCTGCAGAAGGAATTAGTTTTGGCAACTAGCTGCGCTACTGGAGAGTGCAATTTGGTATTCTTGGTGAGAGCGAGAATATGAATTTATTGCAGGTAATTTTTGCAAAAATAGTGTAGTTTTGCTACTTGCGAAATATGTCTGTAGGTGCATGGTAAGGATAATAATTTGGTGTTGAATAAATTTTCAACCAAAAAAAAAATATATCTATGGTTATTTTTGTGAGGTTATTATTTTTTTTTTTTTAAGACTGGAGTTTGATGATGAATGTTTAGCAGACATTAATATGTATTTTTTTATGACTTTTGCTGATGCTGACTCTGAAAACTTTGAGTAATTATTTATGCAAATGGAGTGGAAAAAAATACAATTATAATTTAGTGCTGTGAGTTTCTATTTCTTTTGATGCGGTGTTATGGTTTTTGTAAGACGAAAGCAAGTTTTACAGCATAAAGAGTTATTAATAAAAAAAATTAAAGTAACATTCGTAAAAGTTTTTCTTATTAATGAAGAATAAAAATATTAAACTCAAATATTATTAAAAGAAATGATAATAATTAACGTATCTATATAAGAGCATTTTTAATTTTGTTCATTCAACTAATATGAAATCACAACAAAAACATTACTGTTAAAAAAAGAGCCAAGTTCTCCTATGTTGAAGTTATGCTAGCACAAAAAGTACTGAAATGTAAAAGTGTACCAAGTTCTAAAGCTTGGCTTTAAATTTGTATAAATAAAATGTCGATTGTTCTCTTGACAATTTTTTTTTAAATTACCGATTTTTAAAGCTATTTAAAAAATTGCCAATTAAACAATCAACATTTTATGTTTACAAAATTAAAGCCAAGCTTTAGAACTTTGTACACTTTTACATTTCAGTACTTTTTGTGCTAGCATAATTTCAACATAGGAGAACTTGGCTCTTTTTTTAACAGTAATGTTTTTGTTGTGATTTCACTACTTTTTGCAAGGTATTGCTCAGAGAAAATGGGCGGTTACCACGACCCTTGTCTAAAATTGTCAAATTTTAAATTTTTTCTTTTGTATAAACTACCAGGTCTACCATTCTACCAAATTTTAATGTTCTACGAAAGTTAGAAATGCTCTATAATATTTGATCAAAATTCACCGGAAATAGGCAGTTGCCACGCCCCCCCTGGCTAAAATTCTCAGATTAAAAATTTTTTCCTTTGTATAAACTACCAGCTCTACCATTCTACCAAATTTCAAGGTTCTACGATAATCAGAAGTGCTCTATAATGTCTTATGAAAATTCAGCGGAAATGGGCGGATGCCACGCCCCCTGAATTGAAAATCTCAAGTTTTCGATTGTTTCCTTTGTATACACCACAAGTCCTATCACCGTGTAAAATTTCAAGTTTCTACGATATCGGGAAGTTCTCCGTAATTTTGATGATCTGTCAGTGAGTCAGTGAATCAGTGATTCAGTGAGTCAGTTACGGTTTTTGCGATTTTTAAAGCCCTATATCTCAGAAACTACTCATCGTAGGAAGCTGAAATTTTGCGAGGTGTTTGGTTTTGACCAGCTTAACAAATGTAGCGAGTTTGAAATTTCTAGCATCTTTGGTGTGGAAGTTAGAGGAGGCCTGAGTTGTTTCCTGTAAATAAGGATGTAGTGCCAAAGTTGCTAGAGAACTTGGCTGGGCACTACCGTGCCCCTTGATAAATTTTCCTTACGATACTCAAATGCAAGATCGTCGCAAAACTTCATCATCCCTAGAATCAATATCAAACTTAATCATGAAGACTTTTTATTTCGAAAATTCACTTCTCCCATTTAGTCCTTTCTCCCTTACCTACTTACTTACTTTAACTTCCCATATTTTACTTCGTTAAGTTCTTATACGACAGAAATTCATTTGAATTTTGAAAATCTGTTCTTCCCATTTGTTCTTCGTTAAGTTATTATAATTCACAAAGAATTTTAATTTCAGAGATTCTCTTTTTCTATAAAGTCATTTTCTTTCGTTTTTACTTCGTTAAGTTCTTGTACTTTATAAAGAATTTTAATTTTAGAAATTCTCTTTTTACTAGAAGTCTTTTTTTCCAATTTTTCTCAGTTGAGTTCTTATATTCATATGAATATTTTTACTTTCAGAAATTCTAATCTTCTTTTTTACTTCGTTAAGTTCTTCTACTTTATGAAGACTTTTAACCTCCCATATTCTCTTCTTCCGTGAAGTCTTTTCTTTCCAATTTTTCTTCGTTAAGTTCATATTCAGAAATGTTCTTTTTCCATGAATTTTTTTTCCAGTTTTTACTTCGTTATAAATATATAAAAATATCCTTCTTCCATGAAGTCTTTTCTTTCCACTTCTTATTACGTTAAGTCTGTATATTTCGCAAATTATCTTCATCCATTAAATCTTTTTTCTGACGTTTTGCATCGATAAGCCTTTTTATTTCATGAACATTTCTTCTTTCGGAAATTCTCTTTTTTTATGAAGTCTTTTCTCCCCATTTTCTTACATTGTAATGTTCTTATACTTTATGAAAACTTTTAACTTCAGAAATTCTCTTCTTCCATAAAGGCTCTTGTTCACATTTCTTTTCTTCGTTAAGTTCTTATACTTCATAATGGCGAAATTCTCTTCTTTCACAAAGATTTATGCTTCCACTTTTTTTTCTTCGTTTTGCTCGTCTTTTGCTTCATGAAGACTTTTTATTTCGAAAAATTCTAGTCTTTCATGAAGTCTTTTCTTCACAACTTTTTTTTCGTTAAGTTCTTATACTCCATTAGACTTATTATTTCGGAAATTCTCTTCGTCTATTAAGTCTTTTCTTACCTCTTTTTAATTCGTTAAGTTTTTATACTTCATGAAGACATTTTTTAACTTTTGGAAATTATCTTCGTTAAGATAAATTATTTAAGAATAGTTCAGCTATTCCAATTCAGTTAAACTAAAAAATTCAGAAATTTCGGAATCAAGTCAAATAAAATAAAAATAATTTTTTTCTAAACCAATTAAAGAACCACCCTAATGTACATTTACAACTATGAAGTCTGCCTCTTTTATAAATTAAAAAAAAAAAACACTATTCACTGGAAAAACAATCTAAAAATCCGTTTTCAATTTGAAAAAATAAAACTTTCATAATTATGAAATTCACGACGAACGACGACCGACGTCTGCCTCTAAACAAAAAGTATACCATTCTCTCTATTTTACTGCCAAGAATAAGAAGAAGCCAGTCCCTGGAAAAACTTTGACAGAGACATTGAAAACTTCTTATGAAAATCCATGTTTCTCAAATGAATTTTGATTAGATTCTAGATGACAGAAAACTACCAACCGCCTGTCATTAAGCATTTACAAGAAATCTTCCAAGGGCTTTATACACTCAGCAAAACCACCACACCAGACATATACAAACCTACACACAGTAAGTCTCCAACTAAAGTTGAAATCTTGGTAAGAGCCAAACTAAGTCATCATGGGGATTATTCAAAACTACTTTGCCAGAATATCAAACCGACAACTGGTCATAAAGATGAAGCTGGCCAAATCGACTAAGACAACGAACAAAGATTGCTTAAACAAACGCCCAAAACAACAACTGGCCTGGCAGGACGAATTTCAATTTCTTTTTTTTTTTTCTCTCTCTCTCGCAGAAGAGAGCGCCGCCCGAGAGGAAATGGGAAAATTATTATTAGCAAAGGAAACTCAGCTGTGGAGTAATAATAACTTTGGTATTCAAGAAAAGTTTTTCTCTCAACGGGGGACAGGCACAAGCCTAACGTATATCTTATAGAGGGTATAGCCTCTTTGCTCTCTTTACCCCTATCGGTGAAATGACGAACTACGACAGCTACTGCTGCTGTTTTATTGTTGAGCTGGTTGTTCTTCGGTTGCTTATTAATGACGATTAAGGTTGAATACTCTACGAACTTCTTGAACTTTTTGCATAAATTTCCACAGAATAAGCTCAAAAGTTTAACGGTTCTTCATCATTAGCATCAGCTACCGCCATGTAAGGTAGGTATATTAGAGTACAACAGCCAGTACATGGTGGTCGAAGAACCTTGGTTAACTTTTGTGCGCGACTTGCCTTCATTCATGCGGTGTTCTCGTGACTTAACTAAGACCTCTAAAAATTATATATTATCTTTCAGGACGAATGTTGGACGCGATTGTTGCTTGAATTTCAAATAAAAAAAAAAAAAAACGAGATGAAGTTCAATTCAATTGTGTCTTGGATTTTGTAAGGTTATTGCAAAGTTTCTAAGTGAACTTTTAAATCCGATTATTAATTAGAAAAAAAAACCTTCAGTCCCCATTACTTTATTGTTAATTAGACTTCGTTTGGTTCGGTCTTTGGAGAAATTAAATGCGTACCTATCGCCACGAAACGTGGTTACTTTTGTAACTTTAAGAAAAAGGGAAGATGGTAAGGGATTTTTCATTCACTTGGAGTAAAACTTTCATTGTAAGCTTCATTCATTCGTCGACAATAATAATAATAATTATTATTAAATGTCAAAAACTTTTACGTAAGAATCATCAATTATTAATAGAAGCAATTTTAGGAAATTAATAATTCAGGTTAAGTATAGGACATTGCGCTATGGGGGAGAATATTAATCGCTTATTATTCTCTTAAGCTCAATTAACTGATTTCAAATCTGGGCGATAATTCCCAAAAAAAAAAAGTCAAATTGCGAAGGCGGATTTTGGCGATGTTGGAAGGAATTTTAATTTATTTTACAATTGGGTTTTTAGTGATTTCTAAAACTGTGTTGGTTTTTCTCTTTCATTGGTTGTTTTAAATTGTATTTACATAGCTAGTTTATTTTGAGCTTGTGCAAAGACTATTGATGTTGGATTGAAATATTTTATGGGATTGGGAAAAGATTTAACTCTTTTGTTTTTTGTATACCCGGCACACATTCGGGACACGTTCGGAACACATTCGGGACACGTTCGTTACACATTCGGGACACGTTCGAGATACAATCGGCACACATTCGGGATAAATTCGGGACATATTCGGGACACGTTCAGAACACATTTGGGACACATTCGGGACACATTCGGGACACGTTCGAGATACAATCGACACACATTCGGGATAAATTCGGGACACATTCGGGACACGTTCGGGACACATTCGGGACAAGTTCGGGACACGTTTGGGACATGTTCGGGACATATTCGGGACACGTTCAGAACACATTTGGGACACGTTCGGAACACATTCGGGACACGTTCGTTACACATTCGGGACACGTTCGAGATACTATCGGCACACATTCGGGATAAATTCGGGACAAATTCGGGACACGTTCGGGACACATTCGGGACAAGTTCGGGACACGTTTGGGACATGTTCGGGACATATTCGGGACACGTTCAGAACACATTTGGGACACGTTCGGAACACATTCGGGACACGTTCGTTACACATTCGGGACACGTTCGAGATACAATCGGCACACATTCGGGATAAATTCGGGACACATTCGGGACACGTTCGGGACACATTCGGGACAAGTTCGGGACACGTTTGGGACATGTTCGGGACATGTTGGGGACATATTCGGGACTCGTTCAGAACACATTTGGGACACGTTCGGGACACATTCGGGACACGTTCAGGACACATTCGGGACACGTTCGGGACACGTTTGGGACATGTTCGGGACACGTTCAGAACACATTTGGGACACATTCGGGACACATTCGGGACACGTTCAGGACACATTCGGGACACGTTCGGGGCATGTTTGGGACACTTTCGGGACACACAAACTTAGAGATATACAGACATTTTTTTTATTTCTTGGAAACAATATTTTATGATATTATCTCTCAGGGGCCCAAAAAAAATATTTAATTAAGCCCGGATTTTTCAATCGTCAGTAACCCTATCAGAAGAATAAATGTCAATATAAAAAAAAAAACTTTTATTCCTAGGAATAAGCCTTAACTGGGGTTTATCTGGTCTATTGAAAAATTGGCTCTAAAACAATTTGTTTTCGATATTTTATACCTACCATAAATTTTTAAATAAAAAAAAGTATAGGTATCTTGAAAATGTTTTTTTTTTCTTTTTGAAAAAAAAAAAAATCTTTTTCAATAAAGTTTACCGTCCTATATTTTCACAAAAAAAAAATCCAATTTTTTATAAAAATATTATTAATTTGAATTTAAAAGTTCTTTATGCAGTTGAGATGCAACACAAAATATGCTTTGAAGAAACCAAAACAGACAAAGTCAAAGAAGTTTTTAAATATTTTGAAATGAAAGAAGAATGAAATTGAATTTTATAGTTTTTTTTTTTTTTTTTTTCAAAATAACAGAAGATTAATATTTTCGTTTACTAATTTTCTTTCCGCTACAATTGAAAATTGTTTTATGCAACTTAAGATGGAAATTCTTATAAGCTCTTATAACCTGGTTGCTTTGCATTGTTCAATTTTTTTTTTGTTGCTACTACATCCTTTTAAATAGAAAAGAACTTTTTATTTTACTGTTGGTGGGGAATCGCAGATTGGGAAGACATCTCCAAGGACGCGAAATAGGAAATGATTTTTTTATTATTTGTTTTTTTTTTTCAGATTTAAAATGTTTTACTATGTTGCCTTCTTAGTATCATTTTC
This sequence comes from Episyrphus balteatus, assembly GCF_945859705.1. Lineage (NCBI taxonomy): Eukaryota > Metazoa > Arthropoda > Insecta > Diptera > Syrphidae > Episyrphus > Episyrphus balteatus. The sequence continues at coordinate 18,263,339 of NC_079134.1, read as the reverse complement.
TTTGCGCTCATTTTATTTCACTTTGGAGCTACAATTCTACTTGAACATGACTGCCCTTATAAATAAATTCCTTCCAAGAAAAACATTCAAAAAGAGGATTTGTACGAGTAGAGTTGATTATTTTTTTTTTCTTCATTCAAAATTGTTTTTTTTTTTTTAATTTCTTTTTTTTTTGTATCTTTATAAAAAATGCAAAATGTAAAAATTCTCTGTATTGTCCATGGGTGATGGTGTTGTTTTGTGGAATGGGAGAATACAGAAACTTTTGTTTCATGGACGTGGTTTTATTATGTTAAATTGTTTATATTTTCACTCGTCGCGTCGGCAGGCTATCGCCAGCCACCGCCATGCGTTGTTACCAATGATGATCCTTTGGAGCATTGCATGGAATGAGAAGAAAGTCGAAACGAAACGACTGGTAGCAGTCTGAGTGATGTTCTGCTTGGTAGTTTGAGAAGAAGTGCATTGAAAGATGCTTTGCAAAGTGGTTGTTATTCATTTTTTATTTAAACCAATTGTTTTTATTTTTATGTTAAAAAAAAAAATCAAGAACAAAAAAAAAAAAAAAGTTCAAAAACAATGCAATTGCTCAGAAGAAGTTTTTTCATTATGTTTTTTTTTGCACTTTCTAGTCTGCATTTTGATCATAAAATTAAATGTATAATAATTTATGCATGAGCTAGACTTTATTATTTTCATAAAACTTAATGCAATGTATGAGTGAAAAAAAGAAAGAAATAAAAACGGTTAGCATGAAAATGCCATTAGAAGAAGAAGAAGTGTCTCAGAAACTCCGGAAATTTGATTCGGAGTTGTTGTTTGAAAAATTTATTTTTTTTTTTTTGTCAAAAGAGAACGAAGTGCTATTTAAGGTTTTATTAAAATTAAATAATTTATTAAAAACTAGAAATGTAAAATAATTTTTTTGTATGCAGTACCCCATAGCGAAATGGTATAAGTGCAATGGACTGTCTCGTCAGAAGTTCTGGGTTCAAATTTAGGCCATACTACCTATTCAGTTATTTGACGGCGAATGTCCCCAGAGTAGCCTGCAAGAAAATCACTGTCACGAATAAGTACTGTGTTGGTCTTAGAATATCCCAGCAGTGTTTTTATTATTTTTTTCATTTCTTCCCAAATACCTATTCTGAAATAAAAATTTAGTTTTAATACATAATTCATTTTTTTTTTCGTTTTTATACATAGTCTTAAAATTGGTTTTAATCTAAAACGCGGTATCCCAAACTTTTCAAAAATCAAACATTTTTTCGGTAACTTCTTGGATTGAAAAAAAGGCTATTTTTTGAAAGTAAATTCGTCAAAAATCCAAAAATTAAAATATCGTTGCAAAAATTGTAAAAAAAACGGCGTTTTTTGTCACCAAAACCACTTTTTGCACATCCACCCCCTTTTAATTTTAAATAATGAATAATTTAACATATGATTGAAATAATAAAATCTGACCTATATTAGAAGATCCCGCTTAGGATGACCTACCCTTGTAGTCATACTAGTTGAGAGTTATATTTTCTTAAATGTAGTGTTACACATGGGTTGCCTGGCGACATCCTATCAAGGCATAGGGTTGCCACGCTTTAATGTTCATTTTTGGAGTTTTGTCGATATCGCCACCTTGCTTATGTGGTAAGTCTTAGAGGTGTAAAATTTATTTTTGAATTTAAAAATTTAAAAATTCAGGATTTTTAGAAATTTGACATTTTAATACCTAGGGTAAATTGAGGTTAATTTATAAATAGGTCAAAAAGCTATTTCCTTAACAAAAAGTGGTAGAAAAAAAAATATTGATACTGCAATCGATAGATATTGTTAATATATAAAAGTCAGACACACAAACAAAAAATGTAAAAAATCTGCAACTCGAGATATGGATGTTTAAAAGTCAAAATCGTGAAATTCGATGTTTGAGAAATAATTCAGTAAAAATCAGCACGAAAGGTTTTTGAAATGATGTTTATGTTTCTGTAGAGCAAAAATAAAATAACTTGACACGTATTTACCAAATTTTTGATTTAACTTAGTTGTTGACTCCTGTGTATATTAGAAAAACTACAGATTTTTATATATTTCAATACACTGTTTAACGAGAAAATGAAATTTGAAAATATTTTTCTGGCGAAATAATACGTTTTGTAGGACATATTGATGATAATAAAATAAAGTATGCATTTTATTTTACAAAATACTTCCAAAATCTGACAAAAAAAACGGTTGTTGACATACCTACTCTAGCTTCGTCAATTTTCAACTGATTTTGATTTTTCGAACCTGTTCTTAAAAGAACCTATCCAACAATATATAAAATATATGGTTTTAGGTAAAAACCTTAACTTCATAAGCTCAAGAATTTTAAAAATAGTGTTTTTTTTCAACATTTTCTCTACTTAATTTTTAGCATACTTTTGAACTAAAAAATGTCAATTTTGATAATTTTTTTAAACAATATTAATTTTTAATCAAATGACTTATTTTTTATGAAAATCGGTTGGAAATTAACAAAGCTAGAGTATTTGCAATGTTTGAAGGTCTAAATAAACTTTTTTTTTCCCTAAATCCAGATTTTGGAGGTTTTTACACTTTTTTAAACATTTTTTATGGCCAAAACCAAATTTATTATATTTTTAAAAAGGTTGTTTGTGTGCTACACGAATCTGAAGTCCAAAATATTCAATCAGCTTCTGTTCTTGAAGTATTACCAAATTAAAAGAAAACAAACTTTTTTAAGCCTTTAATCTGTTTTTATCAACTTCTATTTCAAAGAAATGTTATCAAAAGTCTGAAACACAAAATTTTTTGAATACGTCAAGTTTTCCTGTTGCATTTCAAAGACACCGAGTGTCAATGACTATTACCAATGGCTATATCTTGTGACCTAATAAATAAGTTTATCAAAATAATATGTACAAATTGGACAATGGACATGCAAAGATGACATATTTCCAAAACATTCGTCAGTTCTTAGAAGATTGTTACTTTCACACAATTGCCTATATCCTTAACAATTTCCTGATGAGTGAATAAATGGTCATAAACATTATTTCATACTGACTGAGCTGACTTGTTTCTAGAGAAAATTAAGATTATTCTTTGTTTATGTGTCAAATTTAGATAACCCATATTTCAAACATGAATAGATACACCTAAAAACCCTTCATGATGAACTTCCCAATTAGATATCAAAATAGTTATGTATATACCTTTCCTAGAATATTTAATTAATTAAGTTGCACAATGCGCAACATGTTAAATTGTTTGTATTTTAACACATAAATGAATTTCAAATTGTCTCCAAAGTTAAAAGAAAAAAGCCTTTTATATTGTTATACACAAGAATTATTTAGGTATTTTCTTAATCGCTTTCTCAACAACAAAAACACACGCAACAAAATAAAATCCAAAAAAACAACAAAAATAAATATAAAACAAATCTCAAAGCACGTGTTTTGCATATAATTAAATTATGCGAGTGTGTGTTTGTACCAAACTCGCCCCCCGCAAACCAATCCAAATTATATACGAAAACGAAGAAAATACAATTTTAAAAGGAGACCCACGTGTGCCGGAAGTTAAATTATTGTCGGAACTTTGAAATCTCTTTGAATCGCTCTCAACTTTTTTTCTCCCTGAAGTCCTATTAAAAACTCACTGAACTTTCTAACAAACGCAACTCGCACTGAATTGTTTTCATTCCTCTTCTCAAAATATCCTAGATCTTGCAATTATAATAATTTGTTCCCCCGTCCGCTTTTACTGAATGAACACAAAGCTATTTTACTGTGCACCAGGACAACTGCGAGTCTGATAATTGACATAAAAAGAGGAAGAAAGAAAGTCACAGTCAGTTGGTTGGGTAGTTGGAAAACATAAAGGAAAATACTCTGTGACTTCCTTATGTCATAACTAAAATTGTTTTGCGAAAATCTGAAAACCCTTGGGACCCATGTCACATATCGTTTGAAGCAAAATCATTGCTCCTCTGTTGTTGTTGTTGTTCAAATAAAATGTAAATGCGATGATGATAAAGGTAGGGGAGGGGGGAGGGTTTCGTGTTCGTATTTGGAATTCTAGAGAAATTGAGGAAACTTGGATGAAACACAACGGAAGCCTGCCAAAGTGAATGCTATCTGCGAAGCTCTGGGGATTGAACTTTCTCTGGTTGGTAGCAAAACAAAATATTGTAATAATCTGCACGATGCCAATGCCAACGCCACCGACTCTACCGCCGCCGCCGACCGATTCAATATGATGCGACGTGAGAAAGATCCTTTTTCCAAAGCTCAAAACTAAAGAGGAGCGCATATTTATGCAGAAAATACCGCCAAAGTATCTTTCAGGTAAGGTTGTCCATGAGTAATAGAAAATATGAAAACTTACAACAGGAGGGAGAAGGAGCTAGGATTTCTCTCTACAACATGATTTCGAATAACAACTCCTTTTCGGTAGTGAAAATATATTTATTTTTTTTTTATTTTTTAACATCATCGTTGCCATCGTTATATTTTTGGCTAGGTCCGGAAAAGAAGATCCTGGAGTGCAGAAATAGCATCAGAGCGTCAGCATCAACATCAGGAACAGCACATCGCATCAGTTGAAGCAGCTTCCAAGAATTCCAGCAAAGCACATCTGCATGAGAAGAGACCTCGCACGTAGTTGTAGAACCACCAGATGTATGAGGACATTCATATTATGCTTCTGCATGCAGCCATGCATAATTTGCAAATGTCAGAGCTGAGCTGTCTCCAAGGATTTCAAAGCGGACGAAAGCTGAGGGAGAATTCCTTTTTTTTTTTTTTCTATTTTGTCTTCTACATGAACATACCCCAGAACAACATTTTTTTTTTTTGATATTTTTTTTTGGGAACATGTCCCGCTTCTTGTTAGGATACGTCTCTTCAGGCATTATCTAAACTGAATCATAAACTAGGACCCCGACAGCGTTGACAAGGAAGCTATATGAGTAGAAAAAATGGACTCGGGAACTTTCATTCCATTGCGATTCCCATCCATCTACAAACAGAGAGCAATGTTTGTTTTCTTTAGGGACCGACAAATGTGATCGGGAACTATGGGAGTTCAAAACTTGAGAAGGACCTGTCTTCATGGACTTGTCCCATTTTCATTGCCATAGATGGTACATATAAATTTAATAGGAAAACATGTTACAAGGACGAAAGATGAACTCAAAAAAAAAAAACAAAAAGAAAATGTGTTTATAAAAAAAAGATGCTCTCATTCCATCGTCTGTCTGTGTCTGTGGCGGTGTCCTTTGAAAGGTGGCACACTTATAGCCAAAGTCCAAAGTTTAAATTAACAATTAAAGTCATCTTCTTTATGAGTTTAAATTTGTTGTTTTTTGTTTCCTTGTTCTCTTCTTCTTCACTTCTTTTTATCTGTTTTTCTTCTATCGAAAGAAGGGTTAAGGTTTTTTTCTTCTTATTTTGGAATCGAGGATGTCATTAGTTGGAATTTTTTCTTCTCTTTCTTCACTTTTTTTTACCACCTACTCACTTGGGACTTTGGTTTCTTTTTGTAGGTAGACTTTTCGTACTTGGATGTTTTTTTCTTCTAATGAAAAGGAAAAAAAAAGAGAAGACTCGGTAGTGGGAATACGTACGTTTTTTTTTTCTAGGAAATATGTATATAAAAGAAAACTGAAAGTGAAATCCGATTTGAGTCCATGTGGAAAATTTGATTTAGTTAAAGATACTATTTTTTTTTCTTGTGTGTGTTAAGCTTGTGCAATCTTGTTTCAAGCAAATTTCAAAACTAGTTTAATTAGACGATGAAAAGAGAAAGATAAATAGATCAAGTTTTTTGTTTGTGCATTTTTTTTTGCATTTTTCAACTCTTTAGCTATCATACCAATGAAGTTTAAGACTATAATTTTTAATCTGGTAATTTCTACTTTAAAAAACTTACATTTAAAGCGATTAATACTAAGTTACTTTTTAGCAAAAAGATTTAAAAAATATGTACCTAATTGTTAATGTGAACAATAACTCTCTATAATTGCCTATGATTTTTGGCCTTAAGTTTAGGATTGGCTCAATTTTATTCTATGTCAACTGACACACACTCAAAAAATTAATAAACAAAAACACTTATAGTTATAAAGGATACCATTTCCGAAAGACGGAATTGTACACTTAATTCAAATTTTTAAATCAATATATTTATTTCAAACAATTGTTTTGAAATAATCGATTTAAACTTAAAAATAGGCGAAAAAAAATTAAAAAAAAACTCATTAATTACTATTTTTGTCCAGACTGTGAATTTTAATAATCAGTGAAAACTGTATGTTTCTATGCCTTCTAAGTTTGGATAAAATTGAAAAATAATTTTATCATTGGTGGAATCGGCTAAAATGATATTTGACTATCATATTTTTTACTATCAAATTTGATAGTCAACTATTTTTTATCTGTGTAAGGTGATCGTCTTTAGATCATTTTTAATTTTGGTTTAGTTGGTATCACTTCGGTTTGACATCTGTCAAACGTCATTAAATTAAAAAAAAACAATGCAGAGTTTCAGTTTTTCACTTCCATAGCTACAATAATTGAGAAGACAATTATTAAAAACCTAAGTTAATATTTTTTTAAACGTTTAAAATAATAATTTATAACTTTAATATCTATCCAGCAAACACAACTCGAAAAGGATCGCTTACAAAGAATCCCACAAAATATTGTATAAACTTTGAATTGATGGCAGATCCAAAATGTGTATTATACTCATAAAAAGTATCTTATGTTATTCGAAAATTTTGTACGAGTCTATAAAAAGCACTAAATATTATTTCAAATTATTTTTTTTTTGTGTACAAAGGTGTGATTGCACATTACTTTGAGTCGGGGATGTAAAATATAATTTAATTTGTTCCTCAAGTCTGACTCTTCTATTTTCTATTTCATATTCAGTTACTTTATTTTAATTTTGTAGTCTTAAAATAATTGCACAGGCACAAAAATATTCATTTTTCCCAAACAAAGTAAAAGCACCACGAAAACCATGAAAAAAATATGCTACAAATGTTAAATTGTATCAAATTGACACCTAAATAGGTGTCAGCTGAAAAAGTCAAAAAAATATGATAGTCACTTTTGACTATCATCTTACACAGACGAATTTTCTTGAATTTGACAGTCAACTATCAAAAATCATCTTACACGATTCCACCCCAGATTTTTATTTTTTCAAATATTTTTTTTTTATTTTTCAATTTTCTCAAGGCATAGAAACCTATATGGTTGCAAGTTGCAACTTACTGAAAAATATTTGCATTGAAAATACAAATTTTAATTAAAAATAGCTAAAACAACTGAATTTGCATAAAAAAATTAATTGCAATTAAAAAAATTTCTGCATTGAAAAAAATGGGATCGGGTCAAAATTCTGGCTTCAAAATTCTGCTTTTCCAAATTCTGCTTTTTTAACGAAAATTCTGTTTTTCAAAATTCTGCTTTTTTTCTATTCTTCTTTTTAAAATTCTGCCTTTTAAAATAATGCTTTTCAAAATTCTGCTAGCATTATACTTGAACAAAAAAATTCTGCCAATTCTGTTTTTTTTTTTTTTTTTTTATTTTAGCATATGCGCTGACTAAAGAAAAATACACCTCATTAATGTAATTCAACATTGGTACTTTCCTAATTTTTTTTTTTAAGTGTCTCAAATATTTTTTAAAATGCATAGACTGACTTTTTTTCAAATAAAATCTATAACTTATTGCACAGAAAAAAATATGACCCGCTAAAAACTAACAGATTGCCATATTGGTTTACCGTCCATACATTTCATAAGGAAATCTTATTAAAATCAACGATTAATAAGGTTTTTTTAAGGAGATTTCTTATTATTTTTATAGAGAAAATCTTATTAAAATTTGACTGAAAAGTTGATTTTTTTTGCAACTTAGCACTAGAACAAAAATCGCGATCAATATTTTCATGGCAGGTTGGTTCAGGTGGTAAGGTGGGCGACTAATGATTTGAAGTCTCCAGTTCGTTTCCCAGCCTGGTCATGTTTTTTTTTATTTTTTTGCAGATTTTAAAACAATAAGGAAAACCCGATTGTTTTAATAAGGTTCCCTTCTTGGATGAAAACCATAGAGAAATCTTATTGTTTTTGTTCTATTTTATGTGGTCTATTTTTCTCTGTGTGGAACCGATGTTATTTGATACAAAATATTCCTTTTCTTATTCAAATTTTTGAATATTCATCTTTATTTGATAAATTAAAACAAACTTAGAATTATTTTCGGAAATGTTTAGTATTAAAAACCTTCTCTTAATATTAAACAAAAATTAATATGCATTCAAAGAAAAATGACAAATTAAATTATGTAGGTAAGTAGGTAATCATAGAAGTAGATAATTTTTCAAGAAGATGATTTTACAGAATTTTGCAAAAAATTAAAAAAGGGTTTGGAAAATGTTAAAAAGCGCTCGCGCGAATTATAAAAAGCAGAATTTTAAAAAACAGAATTTTGAAAAGCAGAATTTTGACAAAAGAATTTGGACCCCGGCAGAATTTTGACCCCAACCCGAAAAAAATAAATTTAATCAAAATTTTTGCAATAAACATTTCTTTTAAATGCAAATATTTTTTAGTTGCATTCAAAATTGTTTTTTAATGCAATTTTTCTTTAAGTTGCAGTAAATATTTTCTTTAAATTGCAATGAAACACGAATGCACGAATGCAGTTCCTACCTAGTTTGATACTTTATGCTCTTAAAGACCTTTTTCAAAGCAGCCATCTGAGCTAGAACTTATTATCAGTAAAAGAACCGAAGCACTAACAAAACTTCTGAAGCTGCCAACAAAGAAACAATTTTCTTTTTTAATAGTAGGTGATATTACCAATTGCCAGAAATAGCTTACGAGAATATACGAACATATGAAAAATCTAAACTCTTGCAAAACCTTGTTCACCTGAAAAGCGATTTTTTTCTTCAATATTTTTTATAGAATGCATTTTAAACCAATATTATGAAATCCTAGTAACATCGTTTTCCCTTTTTGTTTGTATTTTCAAATTTTCAAATAGAAATTTCCATTTCGCTTTGCATGGAAAATATTTTCCAGAATTTGAATACATTTTTTAATTTTAATACTTTTATACTAAAACATAAGCCCTCGCACTTTATATCTTAAAAAACAATAAACAATAAATCATATTTCATAATGACACCCTCTCAAAATTTTAATTTAAACCAAAAACATGGTAACTTGTCAAACACATTTTGTTAATATTAAAATTGTAATTAAAACTATACAAAGCCTACTACAAAATGTGATACAATAATCAATTTTTATGTTAAAAGCCTCAACTATAATATGCGGTATCATACTTGATATAAACCAACCAACACTCTCTCTCTTGCCCACTATTATATTACTAAGGTATCACTTTTATACAACAATGTAATTTCCTTCTGTACATACACTTATATATCCGACTAAATCCTGGTGAAAACCTTCTTTTTAATAGCCAAGCCTATTATGTTCCAACATAATAATCAGAATCACGATAAGAAAAGCTTATACCTACCTTTACGTTTTTCAACCATCATCCCAGGCAAAAAAAAAAACCCCTTCTATACTTAAACCAAAAGCATACGGCGCTATCTTGTCCTGTAGTCCTCTTTCAGCTTTCAGAATTAATTTGCCTCATTGTTGTTAATTTCATGTAAATGCCATATCTCTTTTCCTACCGCCCCCCAAAACTAAGTAAAAAAAAAAAAATCCACTTCTCACCGATCAACATGAACAAATCCTGCAGACTTTTGCCTTATAACCATCAGAATACAGTCACAGAGTGGCAAATGTACATAATCCACATTAAAATGTCTACCATTAGGAGTGAAAGTGCCCTGGGAAGTGTGCCAAGCGCAAAGAAGAAGAGTTCACTTTTTTTTTCTTCTTCATACCAACCACCACCACGACCATCACCACCACAATCATTATCATAACATGTAGCCCTTACTTACAATGCCTATCAACCCCACATTTTTCTGGCCTCTGAAACTCATTTACAGAACCTTTACCTCACTCTCTACAGGACCTCTTTACTCCTTGCCTCCTCCTACACCTGGAAAGTCTAATTGCTGTGTCATTAAATAGCCTTCCATTGTTTGCCCATGGAACCAGAGAGTGCTCACCTCAACTCAACTCTCCAGCCAAGCCGAGTCGAACCGAACCGTTGGAGTGATTGTGTGTGCTTAGAAGACAAGTGCGCTTGTGTATGTCCTTTCGTGTTAAACATCCTTGTTGAACCACCTTCCTTTCCCCCAAAAAATAACAAAAGATAACAATTATTTAAGCAAACCTATACACAGTACAGTGCAGTGTTGTTGTTCCCATTTCCCGTTAGCTTAATATGTGAATGGGAATGGTGAGAATGGGGACGTGTGTGATTAAACTTTTGTCGGAATGCCAACTTCAATTGTATGAAGTAACATTTTCTCTCATTGTCGTCGTCGTTTCGTCCTCACATCCTTGTTGTAGTCATCTGTGCAAAAAAAAAAATATCCTTTTCTCTTGGTTGCCTTCGATGCCTTCAATTCTAACAGAGTATTTTCCATCTAGCTTTGATCCTTCTGCTAAAGGTGCTGAGGCTTGCTCAAAATGTCACTGACATTAACCGACTTTCGATCAGAGAATGTAGATTTCTCTGCGGTTAGGAACAACCAGACCAGAAAATCCTGTTTCCCAACCAATGCAATTTGGTTTGGGGACCGAACCATCAAGCTAGGAGCTCAGAGTCTGAACTAGAAGCTCTGTTATATGTATCGCTTAATACTCAGGAGCATTTTGTGTGCCTAAATTGGTTTCAACTTTAGCGGTCTTGTGCTCCTGATAGCTTTTTTGGATATATTTAATGCACGGGTAGATTAAACATCCTGCATATACCTACATTCCCAATAGATGCGGTTTTTTTTGTACCAACAAAACCCCCTGAAACTGCTGCTGCAAAAAAAGGACGAAATAATGAAACGGATTTGTGCCGGTCGATTTTGAGGATGGCTAACTGCCCTTGAGTTGTGGTTTAAGAATCGTTTTGAAGGATTTGCTTTCATTTTTTTTTTCGTCGTCCTTTTTTTGTATTTATTTTTATCCCATTAACATAACAGGGATAGAACCAGCGAAACAAAGAAAGAAAAAAAAAAAAAAATACTGACTAATCCTCTCGTCCTTTGAGATAATAAAAATGTTAATGATTGGTGGACACTGGACACATTAAAGCAGTCGCCAGAAGTTTCCTTACATTTTTGTCTTTATCCCCAAAAGATGGCAATTAAATGAACAATCGAGTTAGTGAGCATTAATGCGCCAACACAAGGGGGCGAGTTTTTGTAGCGACCCCCTCCCATCGATTAAAGTATGGATGAGAAACGTGATTGTCTTTTTATTTGGGGTTCACACTGGTTCGCGAACTCGAACGCCCACTAAACCGTCGTCGCACCATTTGAAAAAAAGGAATGTCCTTTTTAAAGAGCAAAGAGAGGACCTCATAAATAAAATTTTATATTAACATTTGTCCTTGTAGCTCTGCGGATTATACGTATAAATGCTCGCACACAAAATGTTCGCATTCAGTTTTTAGAGAAACGATTATCTGTGTCGTTTAAAATTTAATTATAAAACGCTTGCAAGAAAATGAGGTAGTACGCTACGCATCAATTCAATTCGCCAGCCATTCGCCGCCGACATAAGCCGGTAATAAAACCACAATGAAATATATTTCCTCTCAAATGAGATCATCATCATCATCACAATTGTCAAAATCTTATTCATTAGCAGATGCGAGCGGGCCATAATACATATACAAAATGGTAATAACTTAGGTACAACAATTTTGTCATTAAATTAAAGAATATAAAATTCATTTAAAAATAAAACTAAATGTTATTTTAGGGGCGCGTTCGGAAATAATGACAAGTTGTTAAATGCTTTTTCCATTAAATCTAAAAATAAATTAAAATCCTCTTTATAAAGAATTTAAGAAAAAGGACTTTTTCATGATTTCTTCCATTTTCTATTTTTGTTTATTTATTTAATTTTTAGTAGCTATATATTTTGGGGTAACTTTATCCTTTAACCGCAAATTGTGATTGAAATTTGATTGATGATATCTTAATGACGGGATATGTAACTACAACATGAAAATCCTTTTGGTAAACACAACAAACCCAACATTGCGAAGCAAACCAAAGAGAAGTAAACAGTTATTTTTGTTGATAGATAGACAAAGTATTGTGTGACACATAAATTATTATTTTTATGTTGGATGGAATTTTGGGTGTACATTAGGGTGTCCGTTATTTCCCAAAGTGATGTTTTCGGGGGTGACACCCCCCAGATCGAAAGTTTAGGGCCTAAATACGGGGAATTTAGCAAAAAAAAATTTTTTGGGGGTCATTAACCCGTGCCTCTAAGTTCATACTTTCCCCATACAAATTTGTATGGGAAATTTTTAACTCATACATTAAATTTTTTTTCTCTCGAGTTAAATCATCTATTTTTAAAATGTTTGTTGATTCTGGTTGGAAAATAGTTCCTTTAAAAGATTACATTCAAAATTTCCCGTTAAAAATTTTTTTTATATTTTATTTCGGTTTTTGATATTATTAGCTGTTTTCGTAGTTTTTGCTTTCACCTATCACATAATTTTAAATGCAGTTTTATTGGTTTTTAATTCTTTTCAAATATTGCATTCAAAAATTTGTGTATAAATCAAAAATTTTATTTTTTTTTTATTTTTTTTGAAATTTTTGCCGTTTTTATACGTTTAAATTTATTTTTCTCGAACTACAAAAGATATGTTTACAATATTTTTATTGAATTTTGTTTAAAAATTATTCACCTAAAAAATTACATCAAAAAAGTTGCAAAGGGTAAAGTATTTAATAATATTTTTTTATTATAAAAACGGCAAAAATTTCCAAAAAAATTTTCAAAAAATTGAAATTTTTGATTTATTCACAAATTTTTTAATGCAATATTTGAAAAGAATTAAAAACCTATAAAACTGCTAATAATTTCAAAAACCGAAATAAAATATAAAAAAATTTTTTAACGGGAAATTTTGAATGTAATCTTTTAAAGGAACTATTTTCCAACCAGAATCAACAAACATTTTAAAAATAGATGATTTAACTCGAGAGAAAAAAAATTTTATGTATGAGTTAAAAATTTCCCATACAAATTTGTATGGGGAAAGTATGACCTTAGAGGCACGGGTTAATGACCCCCAAAAAAATTTTTTTTGCTAAATTCCCCGTATTTAGGGCTTAAACTTTCGATCTGGGGGGTGTCACCCCCGAAAACGTCACTTTGGGAAATAACGGACACCCTAGTGTACATATATAGCTAGCCTTTCGTAAGGTGGGACGTTTCTGTTAAGTTACTTGAAATTTAAAGTTATTTCGATACAAGTAAATATACACTGTATTTCTGTGAGCCTTTATTTTATGTAGGTATGTACCTAAGTTGTATCTTGATATTAAGCTTTTAAAAAAATATCAAAAAAGAGGTTGTTTGTAAAGCCGGTTTAGGGACTATGATTTTACGTGATAACGTCGTAAGAGAACAGGTTGTGTGCTTTTATTTAAAATGAGTCAATTGAAGCGTTTATTTATTTCAAACAATCATAATTTACAAGAAAAAGCTAAACAAAATTACCTTTTTTCTTTTCTCATTATATTAATTTTTTTTTTATTTTAAAAGCTTACAAAAAAAAATTATACCATTAAAAGCAATGCGCAAAAAGTATTAAAATAATTTATTAAAAACAATCATTTCTTATGGAATAAGTGAAAAATTCATTTCCATCACCCAAAAATCCATTTTTTTTTATATAACAACCTTTAATAAATTTTATACCACCTGAAAGCTTATTGTTTTAGCTCAAAATATATATATAGATTATGTCTATTCGACATCTACAAAAAGAGCTCGATCAATTTTCATCAAAAAAGGCAAAAAAACATATAATTTTATCTTCTCGTACTTTTGGATCAATTTTTTCAATGACAACCTATACAAAATTTTATATGATGTGAAAGCTTATTATTTCATCTTTCAAATGATGTTTCAATCTTATTTCTGCGATGCCTAGAAAAAAAGTTAGAATTTTTTAAAGCCAACCATGTCGAAATTCCAAACTGAGATTACGGTACTTCCCACACTGGTTGCTGTTCATGATCACCAGATCTCCACAGGTGTTTTGAGGTATTTCGCAAGTTTTTTAATTTAACATTGTTTAGATTGTACTGAGTGTATAGTTATGTGTGATATATCAAATGAAAGGTAATACCATCAGGATGCTCATGCTCAATAACGTTAAATATGTATTTGCTCTGGATTCATAAATTGTGTCTACGAAATTGATTGAAATTTAGCACAAATATAGTCCTGTCTTTTATCTATCTACAATATAACTTTCATTTATTTATCTGTTGAAGAAAAAAAGATAAAAATAAAAACAGTTAATAACGGTAAAAAAACTTGGGACAAAAAAACTTGTTTCTCCTGTTATTCGGTCAAAAATCATTTTAAAATAATAATTTTTTGAACATGTATGCGCACAGTCATGAACTACATGGAAATTAAAAACTCACAAAAAAATACCCCAAAATAAGTAGGTTTTTTCCAAAAATTCAAATCTTTCGAATGACGTTTTTTAAATTGTCAAAAAAATTTCCCCTACCTATAATCACTTATTCGTCAAAGGTCTACTTCATGTTTTAGTTTTAGAAAACCATTTATAACTTGGTTTTGAAATTTTTTAGAATTTTTTTCAATACCATTATCAGTCTTGTAATAAATTTATTTATCGATTAAAAAAAAATTCAATGTTTAGAAAATAGCCAATTTTTTGAGATTTTGTTTTACCCCTATTTACCCTATTAAAAGTCGGATTTTTTTTAAATCCTCCAAATGTATTTAACTTTAGGTTATTATCTTTCAAATAAGCTATAGAAAATTTTTGTATCTCTAATAGTTTATTTTTAAATTTTAATTGAAATTTTTGCGGCACTGTAAAAGTGCGAGAGTGGAACGTTAGAAAAAGGCGTCACTTTTTTGTGGTGGCTGCCATGGTTCATCGATTTATAAGACGTTATCACGTCAAAAATAAAAAAATTCGGTTTGAAAAATGTTAAAAGTCACTTTTTAATATGTTTCCGATTTTTGTAACACAGAATTTTAAAAATCAGAAATATTATATCTGGTTACTTTTTCACAGACGAAATTCTGACTTTTTTCATTTTTAAATTTTGAATGTATTAAAAAACATTATTTTGTGTTGAAATTGCTTAACTGATATAAAATTTAAAACAAAATTTTTATCCAGTTTTGTGTTATAAAATTTCAATTGATGAATGTGACAAGAACATACGGAATGTTTTTAACAGCACTGTATGTTAAAAAAAAAAAAAACGGTACGGACAAAAATCAAGATTGCGTTGTATATTTGCTGTGGTAATGCCACAACGTTAAATTTTTTGTTAAAGCCAGATCGATCTAAATTATAGCTGACATTTTGATTCTCTTGAATTTTTTATGCCGCTTAATTGTGACGTATATAACGAATATATACGAGTTTTTTTTTTTTTGATAAATCTGCTCACAACTCGATTGAAATTCTTAAAAAATTTTTTAGTGGGATTTATTATTTTGAACTCGTCTAAATTTTTGAGAGAATTTTCTTTGGGAGCTAAAATTTAGGTCGATCTGCGTACAAGGCTTAAATCCTTAAAAGGCTGAAATCCAAGATGCGACTGCGACGTAAGACCAATATATACACAGCGATGTATAAAAACACAATTTGTATACAAATGAACAAAAGTTTAACTTTCAACACTGCTTACTTCAGAAATACGAACTAATTGAGTGAACGAGCAGTTCTTCCGCCGAAATTGATTCACCTAGTCGAAAAAGAAAAACAGTCGAATTTTAACCTCCTCCTTTTTACCGACTTCCAAAAAGAAGGAGGTATTCAATTCGTCTGTATTTTTTTATGTTTGTTACCGCATAACTTTGGACAGAGTGAATCAATTTTGATAATTCTTTTTGTATTGGAAAGCTGGTGGCTGCAATGTGATCCCATTTCAATTTCGTTTAGTTAAAGAAATAGGAACTATTGGAAATACCATGATCCATGGAAGTCGGTTTTGTTTTTTGATAAAAAAAGATTATTTGAAGTATCGAAAGAAAAACAATAAGAGGTTAGACCTCATGTTAAAATACATTGTGGCTTTCATCTAACCAAAGCCCACAACTTAGTTAAATCCATAAAAGTAAATTAAGTACTTCGGACAGAAGTCATTTTCACAAAATTGTCCTTTACCCTCTATACGTCCAAATAAAATTAAAAAAAAAAAAAAATACATAATCACAACATTACCATCAACGCCCTTAACTAAGTCAAAGTTTGATACCCGCTATAGTTATAGTGGTGGCATATAGTAAGTACCTATAACATTTTCTTTATATTCGGTAATTCCCTTAGCACTCGGTGTACTAAAGCATATCTAGCAGCTTTACTCTATACTTTATGCGTTTGGCTCTCTATAAAATCCACTCGAGGATAAACTGCATGCATGTTGCACACTCTAGTACTTAATTTTGTTGCTGGTTGTTGTTGTTGTTGCTATACTAACCCTATGGTCCCTCTTCTTGCAGAGTAGTCGTATACATAGTAGTTGGTACTTTACTTTGTTATGATACACAATAATTGATGCCATTAGTTGGAGTGGAAATTGAGGAAAACGGAAGTAGAGAGAAAAGTGGGGGAAGGCGATGTATAGGAGAACCAAATGATGACTGCGGTCTTGGGTAGCTAAAACCACTTTGACCTTGTTTACGACTAAATAGTGTGGTTGGGAGCATAGAAACCTTGTTATTGAATAGTTTATTGGTTAATCGGTCGATAAGTTTGTACTTTCCAAGGATGATTGCTTTGCTCTGCTCTCGGCTTCGCTGCTTTAATGGACATCGACAATAAAGCTTCTCCCTCGTTCTAATTTCAATTGCAAGTGTTTTTGGTAATAGTATCAATTAATCGTCACACAATATTATACCATACTTCTCTCTAACACATTTACGTTTTACATTTCGATAAGAGTATCGAATCACGCAAGACTTGAATTCTATATGTATCAAACAATTTGTGCGAAGCTAATTGCATGAAATATTTAATAAGTCACTCGTAGATACAATTGATGAGAAGTTATGGAAGGAGAATGATAGATTTAATAGATGCAAAAATTAAAGGACATTTACCTGGAATATATTCAATTATATAATATTCTGGCAGGACTAATTGCAAAAACCTTTGACATTAATGTAAGACGAATTGATTTTGTTAAACTTATACCCATACCTTTCGATTAAAAAGAACATTTTTTGGTCTCAGTTGCAACAATTTACTCTCAAGATTTTCTATATAACATTCAAGACACAATGACAGATCGTTCTATTTGATAGATATTACATTTTAACATTTCTAACTTAAGTAGAAAAGAAGTGTGTACACGTGTCGTGTATCAATTTATTTATTTTTCTTCGTTTTTCTTTTTTTTTTTTTGTTTGGCATTGATATCTTATAGCTATGTTTATAGTGTAACCTTATACGACAGTGATTGATGAGAGTAAGCTATTAAGGTAGTGTCAGTGCGAATAAGTTGACCCTTCTGAAAAATTTTTTAGGGATTTGGAAATTGAATAAAGTGGTAGAAATCTCAGGAGAAATGTTTAGGTTAGGTACCTACTTAGGAAGAGCAATAAAATAGGTATACTAACTAGATTAGTTTCACTAAAAAGTTGTTGGAATATTTTATAAAAATTTCCCTGAGGTACACATCTGGATTTGGTTTGGCCCATTCAGGTAATACTTTTTGTTTTTTTTTTTTTTAAATATGTATTTTATAGGTATATCACAAATGAAACAAAACACAAGAATATAAGATTATAAATTATAAATTTTTGGATGTTAAGGTCATCTGCAGCTTTAAGTTATTCAGGTAAACAAAACCAAGACTTGCATTTGGAATTAGATGAGGACTGATTATTTGATGAAACTCATACGGCAAGCCTAATTTAGTGACTAATAATTAAGTCCAAGTGCCCAGTGGTCATACCTATATACGGAACATACGAAAACGACGAGATTCTAATTACAATAACAAGTTCAAAATACCAGATATGAAACGAAAACGAAATAAAAGAGTCGTTTGTGGTAAGTGTAAACTCTTTTGAGTTTGAAGAAGGCTTATTGTTAGAAAATTAAAATTTCTAAGAAAACTTGTAAAGGTCTTATTGCACACACTTGCCCATTTTTTGAAGAAGTAAGTGTGTAGTGTGGACTAGTTCTGTAAAAGTAACAACAAAATGAGTACCCGCATCAATAATATCGTTACTCGTTACTTTCGTATGCTTTGTATTTTTCGTATATTTTGGATGGTTCGTGTATTACGTATGTTTCGTATGTTTCGTTACTTTTGCATGCTTCGTATGTTATGTACATTTCGTATATTTCATGTATTTGATACGTTTCGTATGTTTGGTATTTTAAGTATTTTTCGTACGTTGGTTAAAATATGTAAAAACTTTTTTTTTTTTTGAAAAAATCCAAAAACAATTTGTATAATAATAAGCTACATTTTAAGGCCATAAACATTAATTTCAGTTGCGGGGTTCTCATGTTATAAGAGTTTGAAGGTAGGCTATACTGATTTTTTTCGATTTTTTTTAATCAAACATGGAAACTTTTTTGATTTTTTTCCTAATTTTTCGACAAAACTTTGGTAATTTGTTTGTATAATCATTCAGTAATCTTATCACAATTCTTTAGAGACCTTTATTTCAAAAGTACATAGCGCAGATCTCGAAATATCAACACTTCAATACAACCATGTCGAACAATTTTTCAAACCTCGTTTTCTCGGCTTTTTTTTGTTGAAATTCGGCACTGAAAATAAAATTTTTTTTGAAAAACCAAAAAACATTTGTATATTCTTAAGCTTCATTTCAAGGCCATTAACAAAAAGGTCATAAACATAAACACTTTATTTGCAGCGTGGGTATAGTTCGGCCACTTCGTTTCGTATCTCATATATCGGATGATTTAGTATTGAAATTGGAATGGAATGGTATGTTTGGTATCTCGTATGATTCGTTACTTCAGTACCCAGTAACGAAACATGCGAGTAACGATACTGTTTAGAAAGTAACGTTTCGTTACTCGTTACTGAAGCAAATACCCGCATTTTAGTAACGAATACATACGATTTGCTACAGCTCTAGTGTGCACTGGTATTAGCACTAATTTTTGCTAAGAAAGACATACAAAAACATTGTTTTATATTTGCAGTGGAATTCTATGCATTTCCATTTTCAAACTTACCTTAAAATTTTTGCGTAAAATAAATAAATACTAATAAATACTAAAAATAAATAAAAAATCAATTTTCTTCACTTTATGCCACAGGCAGCTTGTCAAATCTTAAAAACTGTGAAAAAAATTTAAAGAAAATTGCCTTTGTTTCGGAGGTTATCACTTTTAGGCTCAATTTATTCACACTAAATTAAATTTAAAGTCGCCATTTAAAAAAGGGAAATTTTAAAATTTGTATGCGATTTGACAGATTTCTAATTTTTATTGGAGATTTTAAACATAATGGAGGGTGAATAAATTGGGCCTTAACAACGTTTACCACATTTTTAATTTTAAGAACTGTTAGAATTGCAAGAGTAATTTTTTAATACAGATGCTAAAAGCTTAATAATATTTCCATAAGTATGAAGGAGTTTGCAAAAAAATATTTATTGGCTATCTTGGATATGCAAGTCATTTTTTATCGACACAAAATTTGAAATCATTTATATTCAAAACATGATATGCACATGATGTTAAATTTATCATTATCCATTTTTGTGTAGCTATGGGGCTTGATTTATAAAAGATATATTCTGTAGAACTTTAGTTCAAAATATAAAAAATAATAACGTTTGGTCATGAAATGAGTTTTGAAATGCATATAAAATTTTTGTTTAGCCTCAAAACCTGCATAACGAAATTTGCTTTTCGTTTCACAGTAGGTACCTTGCTTGAAAAACACTGTGCTAGAATACCTACTTGGAGATTTTTCAATCATTAGTTACTCACATTTTTAAGGCATTTTTCTTGCTCCAAAAGAGTTTTTTTTTTTACTTTGGAATTTGGAGACATGGAAAAAAGTTCATTTCGCTTCATTACTAGGGTTCATTCTATTAAATAACACTGGTCTGCAATATTTAACTTTTTTTTCTACTTCATATAATTTTTTGACATTATCAAAGATTAGACTTTCCTGAATCTAAATCTGTTTTCAGAAAAATTCTATCAGGTACCATTTTTGTAATAATGATTTTTAAAAATGTGGGTAGTTTCTAAAAAATCACCCTTTTAGATTCATTTGAACTTGTATAAAATTAAAACTATTTGTCATATTGAGCTCAAATTTGGAGTACGTATTCCTCATAATATGACCTATCGATTGACATCCTTAATGTCCTTTTACATTAATGTTTACTGATATTTTAAAATACTGATTGACAAAAAAAAGCAGAAATTTCGAAATCCTTCACTTTTTAGTAAATCCTACATGAACAAAATCACCTTAATTAAGGAAAATTTAAAATATCAATGCCCATTATATTTAAAAAGTCAAATATGTAAAGAAAACCATACTTAAAAAAACATTAAACAAATTTTTTTCGTGTTTTTTTAATTTTATATACTATTTTTCTATTTAGAAATATCTTATTTGTAATAAACCATTCGATAAACTGCTTTGTAATAAAGCTTCAGATTTGTTTCTCCTAGAGACAAAAGTATACTTTTCTTACAGTTTTTAATGTGTTGAGTTAGAATCCGAAGTCAAAAAATTCTATCACGTCAGGATTTTGAGATATTCGCATTAAAGTTTTTTTTTTAGAAAATCTCAAAAAAATATTATATCTCAAAAACCAGAGCTGACCGAAATTTTTTGAGTTCGGATTGAAAATAAGCACACTTAAATTAATTTGAAAAGTATACTTTTGTTCTATTGAGAAAGATATATTAATTTTTAGAGATCAGTTTCTTTATGGTAAGATATGCCAAAATCACTAAACTTACTTAAATTAAGATATAACGTAGAAGAATAGAGATTCAGATAGAAACTGAATTTGAAAGAAAAAAATAAGTTCTTTCATAAACCGTACCTAACAATTTTATTAGAAAAAGATTACATTATGCCAAAATATTTCTTCGAAAACAGCAAAAAAAAAATGGGTTTTTGAGATTTTCTAACGGGGATATCTAAAAAACGGGACGTGCTAGGTCAATTCTGACTTCGCATTCGGAATCAGCATACAAAAATCTTTTAGAAAAGTATAGTTTTATTTAAAGGAGGATTTCCTTGCAGACCAGTGTAATTGGAGGGTCCAGAGAAAAAACCGCACAAGGCCATTCAAAAAGTGGACATTTGCCGTTTTTCCTCTCGATCCTTCCATTGTAATTGCGATAAGAATTCAATGTTCAGAAGGCAGGTATGGTTATTTCTAAAGAGCAGATTTAATTAAAAAAAAATAAAGAATTTTCAAAAAAATTGACTTAGGGACCTTGTTTTGAAAATAAATGATTCAATAATTGATATGAAACATTTTTCTCATATGCATATTAACTTACTTAAAAGCTTCAAATCAATAATTATAACAAAAATACCTATACCCAGAATGAAAAGTCAAAACTGGATCTTTAATATTTCTATTTAAATTGTACTTTGAAATAATATGCAATACCTACAATAAGGATTTATTTTTTTTTTTTTTGTTTTTCTTATGAACAGTTATTTAGTTGGTAATTCTGTTGGTATTCAAAAGCACATAAAGACCAAACAAAGCTGCATAAAGAAAGAAATTTTGTGTGAATTTTCACTTATTTTTTTTTGCGTACGCTGCTGCTCGCCATAACTTTTTAACCTTATATGTAGGTAGAGAGAAGTATATTCTTTGCTCGGAATAATAGTTTGGTCCTTCTATTTTTTGTGTGAATTTCATGTATTTTTTTCGAGTTGTGTCGTGCAATTATTTTCCGAGTGGCCGAACCTTCAGTCGAGGGTACTGGTTCGGTTAGTTCTGTCCTCAACTTTACTTAGGTTTAAGTTGGTTATCCTTATATACAGAGAGAGAGAGACAGAGAAGTGCAAAGAGAGTTGGTAAACAAGCAAAAACTTTGTTTTGCCACTCGTATTTATACATTAGTTGTTCTTGCAGCAACAGAAACAGCAACAAACAACGTTCGTTCCATCTTTTGTGTGGATGGCAAAAAAATCCTGTGTTTTTTGTACCAAAAAAAAAAAAAAAAACAAAAAAAAACTTCTCTCTGTTAAACTCGAAGATAATAGAGAGAGATATGGTGGGTGCAAAGGGATTCCTTTATGGGTTCTTTAATCTATGGATATAAAGGGTGTTTTGGAATTTCGGAAAGTTTCTTCAAAACCCGAGGACTTTTGTACTTCAAAATCCAATTTACCAATTCACTGGATAAAACAACATATTTCAGGAAAATTGAACTTTACTAAAAATGTTCTTTTTCAGAATTGGTATTGATAAACTTAATTTGGTGATTTTTTCACTGGACCAAAACATTGTTGAAGAACTCCATGAAACACCCTGTTTCTTATATATTTTTAAAAGAATGTTAGTTCTCATTTGCGGTTTCAGATTCATTTCAGCAAGAAAAGAGTTGTTTACATTTTTAGACAAAAAAATTGCATATAAAGAGTTTTTTTTTTTTTCAAAAACCAGAAAAAAACAGAGTAAAAACATAAAAACTAAATAAAAGAAGGTTTTTCTGTGTAGTCTTGTTGCTATGGATACTTTAGATATAGTATATCTTAAAAAAAAAAGTGAAAAACAAACAACAACAGAACCTAGAGGACCAATTTCCTAAATGCTGCACGTAGGAGTTGGCTATTAAGTTTTTCCTGCTGCTACTGCTGGCTGGTGTCCAGAGGCGGCGCTAGACCAAAATGGGGCGTGTGCGAGAGTAAATTTGCGGGGCCCCTAGGAAAATGATTATGGATTATAATTTTGAAAAAAGTATCAAATCTTCTGTCCAATTTCAAAATTGTCATAACAAACTTAAGACAATAGGTGTTTCCTTTCAATGTTGATGAAAAATAAAATGCACGACTCGATCCCACGAACTTGTTTTTAGATTCCAAATTGCTTTAATTTTTAAAACTATTTATATAAAAAGATTTGTTAAATGTAGGTACGTACATTATCAGAAAAAAAATATTAATGCGTTCTTCAAGTAAAAAATAACAACATCTGAAATTGATTTGAGCAATTTGATTTCTTTTATCAAAAGCGCATTTTTAGAAAAAAAAAATCATTATAAATATTTTTCGGAAAAATAACTATTATTAAAAAAGTTGGTATGAAATTTTGCAGAAATTATTAATCTACATTCCAAATTTTAGAAAAATAAAATCAAAATTAAAATTTGACTACTTAAATAAAAAATCAAACCTTCTTCATCAAAAGATAGAAAATATTAAAAATTTACACTTGATAATTTTTTACATTAATTTTTACATTTTTGAGTAAATAAATATTATAGCTATTAGATATTTTAATGAATTAGAAGAAAGGTTTTTGTTTCATTCTTCGGCCTAACCGATGCGATGGTTCACGTACAGAGACGACATTTGCATCATAACGTAATTTTTGAAATATTGAGGACTCATTGCTTCTTTCAATTGGTGATTCAATTTGGCTTTTGAGTTGAAGAAGAAGTGGCCGGAAACAAACAAGCGGCTTTTGCTGCTAGATACAGGAAGATATCTAAAAAAGTTGTGGCATTATATTCTACGTTGTCCGATCTATTGTTTTTTTTTCTATACATCATCTAGTTGAAAGTTTTTCAATGAAGTTATATAATGACTAATGGGAATTGTTTCTGTTGATGTTTGCTCTGTTGGATACTTAGCTATCTAATATATATATTTTTTTTTAATAAATAACTAATAAATACATAAATTATAAATTTGTTTGAGCAAAATTGTTGATATAAATCGGGAAAATTTGGAAGATTGAGAATCCGTCCGCATTTTGAAACATCAATGAATTCGCAAAATGTGTTCGAATACGGAATTCCGAACAAGGAAAATTCGAAAATTCCACTGAATAAAATGGTCATTTTTATCACTTTTATGGAAAGCAACAAATTGGCGACAAAGTGTTAAAATTGGCAAAAAGTGTGAAAAATCAGTTTATATACAGTAGCGAGCAAAAAAAATGCAAACGAAAGAGGTTTAAAGAGTTTTGAACAAGAACTAAGTTACCAAGTTTGGCATACTGAAACTGTTTTATTTTCATTTAACATATTCAATTTGTAGAATATTTTACTCCAAAAAGCATTATTTGGTCAAAAGTCTACCTAAATATGCGTTTTTAGACGAGCAAAAAAATGCAAATGTTTTTATTGTTTGCATTTTTTTTTGCTCGCTACTGTAAATTGGGAGCGTTAGCGAGCAAACAAATTTGTTAATGGAAATCTAAAGTTTACCCATTGTTAAGCTTTATATAAAAAATTAGTTCGTACAATTTTATTTTGTTGATTGTTAAGAATAGGGATAGAATTTTCATGCATTTAAAAACAAAAACATACGCTTAAATATGCTCTTAAAAATAGAAAATATGCACTTGAAATATGCATTCAAAACGACATATTTTTATAAAATATAAATATTTCTTTAAAATTATAAAAACATTTTACGTTGGTTACTTCTATGAAAATTTACTAACGAAGCCACTTCCGAGCTCAAAGATGTAACTTTTTGAAATTAAAGAGGTTTGCTTTAAAATAAAATAAATAAAATTGTCCAAATTTTAATATTAAATAATCCAATTTATCATTTGATCTTGTTGGAGTTATTTTTTGTATGAATTTGGACAACGTTGGTTTGTAAGTTTTGCACAGTATTTGCTTACTTTTTTGACTTTTTACAATTATTGACCTTCAGTAACTTTTGGTCAAAAATTTCAAGCGTGTAATTTCGTTATTTTTGCCAGTTTTTTTGAAAATATCCACAAAAAACATGCATTTAATTATAAACTATGCCAAAATATGCAAATAAATGCAATAAATGCATTTATAGTAAAATATGAAAAAAATCTCCTGATTCGTATACATAATTCCTTGCCATGCTTCCAAGGTGATTCTTGAAAAATATGCTTGCAAGGAAATTCGATCCTTAGTTATGAACAAAGAAAAGAGACATGGTTTTTGGGATTTTATTATTTCCAAAGGCAGAGTCATTTTCATTTGGCGCCCGCGGGGCCCCTCCCAGCGCGGGGCCGTGTGCGAGGGCACACTCCGCACACCCCTTCCGCCGCCTCTGCTGGTGTCTGTTTTTGTTGCTGCCTTGTTGTTTGGTTGCAGCGCACAATTGATTAAAATGAACCACAGCAAAAGTTAAAGGATGGAATCGAATTTTTAAAGATATTACTGTGTTAAATATTTTAAGTAGTATGTGATGGTACTTAGGTTAAAAAAGAAATTAAATAGTGCAAAAAACTACGAAGAGGACAGTTTTGTAAAGTAATTTTATAACTTTAAAAGCATGATAGATACAGCTAAAAAAGTAAACATACAAGTATTGAGCATCAAAAATCGCTATTTATTGTTTTTATTGTTCTCAAGGTACTCTTGTATGTGTTTACGAATAATCCAGTGTTGATTAAAAGAAATTTCACCCAGCGTAGATGTAATCCTCGATTGTATTTTCTTCCCCCAGAACACAAAACATCCATTTCCATTGGCAACCTTAATGCACACACTAATTTCGATTGTAACTCTACTGTGGATCTCTAGTTTGCTTCATTTCGTTCTTCATCCCAGAATTGGCCATGACCTGTTCCCTTATCCGTGCATCTAAATTAGTGTCATTGCAAGCCAATAATGCTGTAATTTCGCTTCTGTATCTGGTGCCATTGGATGCTGCTGCTGTTGCATTTGCTCGCTTTTTCAATTCGAATTTGCAATTTTATTGGTGTTTCTTTGTACTACAGACAGAGTGTATAGGTATATATCAGTTGAATAGTGTTTCGTGTAGATATTCTTCAGTAGCAGCTGAAGTTGACTCATTTCAAAGCAAGATTAGATATATCGACAGCGACACGGTTGTAAAGGTTCTACAGGATACACTCTCTGGATGTGAACAAATGACGTGACGACACAAATCTAAAAAGCAGCTGTTGTATTCTGTATTCTTCTATTGGAATGGGAGCATGTTAAATAGATATTTTTTTTTTTTTTGACATCATCAGCAACTGAAACTGCAGCAAAAAGAAAAAGAAGGAATAATATGATTTTACAATGAAATGCAAATTAGATTTAATGAGTGCAGTTCAATAAAACACATTATAAAGCGAAACTGTGAAGGTCTAAAGTGAGATACGAAAAAAAAGTCATCTCTCCTTTGTGTACAGTCTGTTTCTTTGATATAAAAAGAAAGTTGTTTTTGACTTTGGTAGAAATTGTAAAAATAAAATAGTACCTACCCCAGGATTTTTTTTTTTTTTTCATTTGAAATTCACTTCAATTGAAAAATTGATTAACTAAAGTTCAAATCTTTAAAATCATAAAAATCACCATTTTAATATCATTTTTTTTAGTGAGACTAGAGGCAGAAGGCATAGAAATGGAATTGCGAGCATCAAAATATTTTTACTTTTGTACTTTTCCAAAAAATGGCCATCTTATCTATCTATCTATCTATCTTAAAAAAAAAATACAAATTCTGGTGTTAAACTAAAAAAAAATCATTGAACTCTTTAAAAATGATGCTTTTTTTTAAGTTGAAATAACTTTGATTTAAAGATGTTTTATAACGGTAAACCACTTTGAACTAACGATGTTCTACTTTGATTTTAAAATTTTCTTTTTCAACGCAAAATCATTCCGAAAAATAATTGAATCTACGTGGTTTTCGTTGATTTTAAGTTGTTTTTTTCCGTCAGTGTATTTTAAATTACATAAGCTGTTTTAAGAAATTGTTTTTGAAAACTTATTTTTCAAACTCAAAATGCTTTTAGCATCCTATTTCCGTTATTAAATTAAAACTTATAACACTGCTTTTTGAAAATTAAATTAGTAGCTATACCTAGTACCTACTTAATTAGGTAATCAACATCAAATTTTGAAAAAATAATTAATTAAATAATATATAAAAAAAAACTTCATAGTTTTGAGTTTAAAAATAATTTTTTTTTTAAATAATATTTCTCAAAACAACTTAATTTAAAGAGAAAATTAAATAAAAAAACTTCAGGCTTAATAATCTTAAAAATTCTGGAGTATAATTTAATACAGCTCTTGCATTAAAGCAATTTTCAATACAAAAAAATATTACATTTTAATACTTCCAAAATATTAAAATTATTTTTAATCTTTTTTTGTCTTAAATTTCAATATTTAAGTATTAAGTTTACTACTTGTAATTCAAAAATTATTAGAAAATAACCTCCGTGGGTTGAATTCTAATCTTGTATTGAATTTTAATACCCTTGTATTAGATTTTAATATTTTTGTATTACATTTTAATATATTGTATTACATTTTAATATAATTGTATTACGCTTTAATATAATTGTATTAAAATGTAAAATAAATTTATTAAAAACTAATACAAAAACTATTAAATTGTAATACAAGAATATTAAATTTTAATCAAACGACGCCAGCAGCCATTTTAAAAAAGAAAAAAATCCCTTGTTTTAGGTACCTTTTCTGAAAAAAAAAAATTAAATCAAAAATTGTAAATTTGTACTCATTTGAAGGCGCTTTATGTTTTTTTTTTTTCGAAGCAAAATGCATACATTGCAGATGAATTTTGATCAGCAGTAAGATTTTACATGCCACAGTTTGTGAAACAGATAAAATAGAGGCAATAATATCACCATTATTATATTATTTATGATTGATATTTATTTTCAGTAATGAATCAAGGAAAAGCATACATTTTATTAACTTTAAATACATTTGGTATTGAATTAAAATATTTTTGTATTATCTTTTAATAAAATTCTTATTTAAAATTAGTATAAAAAAATTAAATTTTAATATGCAATACTTTGGG
This sequence comes from Episyrphus balteatus, assembly GCF_945859705.1. Taxonomy (NCBI): domain Eukaryota; kingdom Metazoa; phylum Arthropoda; class Insecta; order Diptera; family Syrphidae; genus Episyrphus; species Episyrphus balteatus. The sequence goes on along the minus strand of NC_079134.1, from coordinate 18,235,139 downwards.
CCTTACCAATAATCAAATTTAAAGCTCAGTTAAATATTTAACTGAGCGTTAAATATTTCTCCATACCAATAACCAATTTAATAGTCAGGTTAAGGGTTAACGCCACGTTAATTTTATAGTTGGGAAACTGAACTATAAACGCGCGGTTAAATGTAAACGCACGGTTTGTACTGTCATTTGTCAGCAAAAAAAAAAACATTTGTCAAGTCAACAAGCTGTTGAGAAAAATTAATAATATTGGCGGCATAAGTAAATGGAAAAATTTATTTGTTTATAAATATTTATCTTTTTTAGCTGTAGCTTGTAGCGCAAGTTGAATAATTCTCAACTTTTTGATCAACTGCTGCCAACTTTTGTTGTTGTTTCCCTCAGTAAAATTTTGGCAGTAGGTACTACAAGCTACAGCCACAACTACACCATTGTATTGAGTCAGTGTATCGTCGTACTTCACGATAGATGAACATTTTTTTTATGCACTTTTGGCCTCCTTGCTTGGGCTCCATTTTTTAACTTTTACAACCAAAATAAAAATATATGAAGGTATGTAGGTATTTTGTAGTTACATTTTTGTTCATTATTACATTACGTGCAAAAAATGTCACTTCAATTATGTCATTTTGACAACAAATGTAATAGATTTGGTAATAGAAGCACAATTAGTTAAACGCGTGTTTATTTTGATTATTAGTATACACACAATTTAACGCGACGGTAAAATTAAACCCGACGATACTTAAACGTGTGTTTAGCGATTCATTTATTGGTAAGGCCCTTTAAATTTAATACATTTAGTATTAAATTTTAATATAAACTGTGTTATTTTTTAACACAACTATATTATATTTTAATACATTTTGTACTAACTAAAAAATTTAATACTTGTCATGTATTAAATTTAAATACATACATTTCTGATGTAGACCTATAAATATTAAAAAATACTCCAGAATTTTTAACCGTGTACCAAATGAAATCAATTTGTAATTAACATGAGGGATTAGACCCTCCTTCCGAATTCCGATACCCTTGAAATATCGAAGTTGAGCTGCAGGCTAAACGGATGTTTTGAATCAACATTTGTGAGTAACATAAAGCAATTTTCGGAGGATCTACAGGCGGGTTTTTGGCAGTAACATTTTTTGAAACAAAAAAGCGGTAGGTACTTTTCATAACTAATTTTAGAAAAGTTTAATTTCTTAATTTTTTTGATTATAAAAAAAATACATATGTTTAGATTAAATTTTTTTTATAAAGTCATTATTTTTCAAATGATTTTTTTTTTCAATTTCAACAATTTTCTTAATACAGAACCATTTAAATAGTTTTAAAATTATCAAAATATACTTTTTTTTGAAAAATCAATTTTTCGAAAAAACTATTGCTTTCCTTTGATTTGGTTTTTCTTCTTCATTTAATGCACGACCTTTGAGTGTCAAGTAATTCATTGTTTTAAGCAAAATACAAATAAGATAAAGCTTTAGTTCATCACTAATCTTTACTTCAAAAATCAAACAATTGTTTAAAAACCAACATTTTTTGATTGAACTCCTGCACCCTAAAACCACGCACGGTAGTGCCGAGCCAAGTTCTCTAGCAACTTTGGCACTACACCCTTAATTACAGGAAACAACTCAGGCCATTTTCAACCCCCCTCTAACTTCCACATCAAAGATGCTAGAACTTTCAAACTCGCAACATGTGTTGGTCAAAACCAAACACCTCACAAAACTTCAGCCTCCTACGATGAGTAGTTTCTGAGATATAGGGCTTCAAAAATCGCAAAAACCGTAACTGACTCACTGACTCACTGACTATGGAGAACTTCCCGATATCGTAGAAACTTGAAATTTTACACGGTGATAGGACTTGTGGTGTCTACAAAGGAAAAAATCGAAAATTTGAGATTTTCAATTCAGGGGGCGTGGCATCCGCCCATTTCCGCTGAATTTTCATAAAATATTATAGAGCACTTCTGATTATCGTAGAATCTTTAAATTTGGTAGAATGGTAGAGATGGTAGTTTATACAAACGAAAAAAAAATAAAGTTTGAGAATTTTAGCCAGGGGGCGTGACAACCGCCCATTTTCACCGAATTTTCATCAAATATAGAGATTTTCAATTATACAGCCATACCTTGCAAAAAGTAGTGAAATCACAACAGAAAACATTACTGTTAAAAAAGAGCCAAGTTCTCCTATGTTGAAATTATGCTGGCACAAAAAGTGTTGAGATATAAAAGTGTAAAAAGTTCTAAAGTTTGGGTACAAATTCGTATCAATAAAATTTTGATTGTTTACTTGGCAATTTTTGAAATAACTTTAAAAATCGGTAATTAAAAGAAAAATTGTCAAGAGAACAATTAAAATTTTATTGATACGAATTTGTACCCAAACTTTAGAACTTGGTACACTTTTATATCTCAACACTTTTTGTGCCAGCATAATTTCAACATAGGAGAACTTGGCTCTTTTTTAACAGTAATGGTTTTGTTGTGATGAAATTATCGAGATATATTTGAAACTATCATTTTTGAATTTAAAAAAACCAAAAATTATTATGCAATTTTAAATGTCGTGAATTTGTCGTAAATTTGTTGCGAAAGGAAAATAAGTGTGTCGCATGTTTTTTTATTAATTTTAAAAGCTTATTCTGGTCCTCATTTTTTTGGCCATTGTGAATAAAAAAAAGTTTGCTGATTTTCCGAATTCTCTATACCTACTAATATTTTTCAATGTACCGACAAAGTTCAATAATTTTTCGACGAGAATGATGTTTGGCGCTAAAAAGCATGAAAGGCACCACTGTCTACCAATTTTGGCTATTTTGCAATCTATAGCATGTTGTTGATCATCTCTACCATAAAATATGTTTTGAAATATCAGTAGGTTCAAAAATCTAAATGGTGATTGTATGCTGCAATAAATTTCCAAAAATACATTTTCTAATGAAGCGATTTTTATTCTTAAACTTTTCGAAATAAAAAGAGAAAACTATAAAAAAAATAACGATGAAACACCAGTTTTCTATATATAAATATAAAACCTCAAAAATATCTCTCATCGATGCATTCTATGAAAATAAGTTAAAAAAAAGTGGTTCTGAGTAAAATGTAACATTTTTGACCAAATTTCAAAGATCAAATCAAATTCTTGTTATTCTCTTAAAATTGCCAAAATTTGGTATCGAGCATGTTTTTACTTTTTGTAACAAAAAAAAAAAAAAAAAAAAATCATCCCATTTCTTTCACTGGAAACGGACAGGACACATCAATTTTGTACGACTAGACTACAACTCAGCAGTCAGCACCTACAGATAGAATTCAAACTCACAAATGATTTGTTTTTTTTCTTCTCTGATTTGTTTGTATCCTGTACAAATAGTTGAAGTATCTATCTATCTATCCCCTTGAATCAAAGTCGAATGGGATATTGAACTGTTCCAGAGTTTTATGTAGGATATAGAAACAGCAGAGTAGATGTGTATGTATGGTATGTATTTATGTTGTCTCGTGCACCTGGCATATAATTTATTCAATAAAGTCTCGTTTATCTAGAGTTAGTTTTTTCTCTCTTTTACTTTGTTTTTTTTATTTTTGAGGTTCTATCTCTAGAATCCTTGAAGGTGTGTTTGTTTTTTTTTTTTATTTTATTCTGCATCCTTTACCCTCAATTCTCTGCTCTACTAAAGCACAAGCTAGACCCTCTGTATACAAGCAAGCTCCATCTATAGTCAGAATTAGTTAGTTTTTCTTTCGTCCTTTTTATTTATTTAGTTTTTATGTATCTAAACTGGCTTGGAACTTTTTTCCAATTTGCTTCGAAATCGATTTCTTTTGTAAAGCTTATCGAACCGAAAGGCAGTATTGAAATCGAACTGGTATTTTTTTTTTGTATATGTATTTGTTTGTTTTCTCCTGTATTTTTTTAAGAGTTATTTGTGTGTGGGAAATAGTGCATCGGTAATTTTATTTAAGATCCTTAAACGTAAAATACAATTTGATTTTTTGTTTTTGTTTTTTGAAAATGATTTTTTTGAGTTTTTAATATTGCAAAGGAACATACCAACTAAAGTCACGTTCTAAGGATTTTTTTGGGAACCATGAAGGAAATTAAAATATTTTTTTGTTTGCAAAAAAAGAAGAAAAAAAAAAAACACCAAAAGGTCACTGAACGGGAATTCGTTAAGTGAATTTATTGATAAAAAATATTTCTTGAACAAAAAAAATTGCGTAGGGTGTTTTGTCAACTTCTGGTTGAGGCTTTATGATGTGGTTTTGGTAAATGACTGGCACCCCCAACAACAACATCGAATACAGCAAAAAAAAACCTTATTTAGTTTTGAATTTCAAAGAACTCAATTTTTGTGTGCTTGTTTGTATTTTTTTTTTTTTGTATTTTTTTATTTGATGCGTGAATTTACATTTTATGGAGAGACACAAAAAAATTCAAGGATACTTATACCTTTGCGGCGATATACATTTATGTCTGCAGGAATGTATATTTATTTAGAGTGTTTTGTTTTATATATAGGGAACTTTTTTTGTTAGGTATATTTTTGAGAATATTTTTTCGCGTGGGACAAAATTGAATATAATGGAATGTGAATATGTGCGAAGCGGTGGATAAATTGTGTTATACACTGAATTTGTATTTTATTTATACGCCCTGTTTGGTAGAATATATTTTCGAAATATGTTATATTAAGGACTTTTGAAAATTTAAACAAAAAAAAAAAAAAAAAATGGAAAAGAATAAATAAAAAATTGATAAAACATAAGAGAATAACTGATGGCGGAAATTTATTGGATAAATGTCAGATGGTTGGGAAATATGTTGATGGTAATATGATGGAGAAGAGACATTCGCGTGAAAGGATTATTTCGTAGTATGGGTAGAGAAGTAAAGGCACATATTTAAAAAATTTTCTGCTTTTTTTTCTGTCTGGTGCTGTCATAAATGTTGGTATGAATAATGTTTCTGGTGAAATTTTGCATTCGTATTGTATCTGTTTAAAAAAAAAGTCAGTTAAAATTGTTCAGAAATCAAAAGTTAAATTTAAATTACCTTCTTTTCCAAGAATTTTGTCAATTCTTACTCAAAATACATATGTACTTATTTTTTAAGAGAACCTCATTTTTGTGTTCATTTTTATTTGATGTTACTCTTTTAAGAAACAAAAATACACAGTAAATTTATGTGTATTAAAGAGCTCAGTTTTTGTTTAATTTTTGCTATTAGAAAAAAACTGACATAATAAAAAAAAATGTTTTTTATATTGGGAGATTATCTATATTTTTGCAAAATTGACATTTTTTTTAAATGAAATTATTCCTGGAACCCTTTGAAAAATTTACTGAATAGCTATAGGTTATCAAATGTGAAAGCGTTTTATTACATTTCTAAGGAATTAGTTTTTGAGCTAAAAAAAACTGTTGAGTTATAAGTTCAAACAAAATTTACATAGACAAATTAAAAGCCTCAAAGTCACTGAGAGAAGTGCAAGTGTGTAATGGCGTGACCACTGAGTTACCTAATTTTTGCAGTTTCTTTTTCAATTTATTTCATATTTATAACATAATTAGATATTTACAATTGCGTTACTTCTCAACTGCGTTACCATAAAAAAAATATAAATTTCAATAAATTTCATAAGAAATAAATTGAACTCAGTTTATTGTGGACTGTTACTATAAATATCATTCATTTATTATACGTTTTGAACGATTGTTTTTTTTTATGACCCTGAACTTTGCAGACAATTTAACTGCTGGTCTTTGGACTTCTGCCACTGCCGTAAAACTCAACTGATTTTCAAAAACTTAACGGCAATCGCTTTGTCTCAACAAATACTCGATACGCCATTTTTTAGTTTTTTTTATTTACCGTTTTTACGAAGTTTTGGCCAAAAGAGCCAAAATGCTCAAAAAAAATGTCGTCTAAAACTTCAGACCTCTGCCACTGCCGTAAAACTCAACTGATTTTCAAAAACTTAACGGCAGTCGCTTTGTCTCAACAAATACTCGATACGCCATTTTTTAGTTTTTTTTTATTTACAATTTTTACGAAGTTTTGGCCAAACGAGCCAAATTCCTCAAAAAAAATGTCGTCTAAAACTTCAGACCTCTGCCACTGCCGTAAAACTCAACTGATTTTCAAAAACTTAACGTCAATCGCTTTGTCTCAACAAATACTCGATACGCCATTTTTTAGTTTTTTTTTATTTACATTTTTTTTGAGCATTTTGGCTCTTTTGGCCAAAACTTCGTAAAAACGGTAAATAAAAAAAAACTAAAAAATGGCGTATCGAGTATTTGTTGAGACAAAGCGATTGCCGTTAAGTTTTTGAAAATCAGTTGAGTTTTACGGCAGTGGCAGAGGTCTGAAGTTTTAGACGACATTTTTTTGAGCATTTTGGCTCTTTTGGCCAAAACTTCGTAAAAACGGTAAATAAAAAAAAACTAAAAAATGGCGTATCGAGTATTTGTTGAGACAAAGCGATTGCCGTTAAGTTTTTGAAAATCAGTTGAGTTTTAAGGCAGTGGTCTGAAGTTTTAGACGACATTTTTTTTGAGGAATTTGGCTCTTTTGGCCAAAACTTCGTAAAAACGGTAAATAAAAAAAAACTAAAAAATGGCGTATCGAGTATTTGTTGAGACAAAGCGATTGCCGTTAAGTTTTTGAAAATCAGTTGAGTTTTACGGCAGTGGCAGAGGTCTGAAGTTTTAGACGACATTTTTTTGAGCATTTTGGCTCTTTTGGCCAAAACTTCGTAAAAACGGTAAAAAAAAAAAAACTAAAAAATGGCGTATCGAGTATTTGTTGAGACAAAGCGATTGCCGTTAAGTTTTTGAAAATCAGTTGAGTTTTAAGGCAGTGGTCTGAAGTTTTAGACGACATTTTTTTTGAGGAATTTGGCTCTTTTGGCCAAAACTTCGTAAAAACGGTAAATAAAAAAAAACTAAAAAATGGCGTATCGAGTATTTGTTGAGACAAAGCGATTGCCGTTAAGTTTTTGAAAATCAGTTGAGTTTTACGGCAGTGGCAGAGGTCTGAAGTTTTAGACGACATTTTTTTGAGCATTTTGGCTCTTTTGGCCAAAACTTCGTAAAAACGGTAAATAAAAAAAAAATAAAAAATGGCGTATCGAGTATTTGTTGAGACAAAGCGATTGCCGTTAAGTTTTTGAAAATCAGTTGAGTTTTACGGCAGTGGCAGAGGTCTGAAGTTTTAGACGACATTTTTTTTGAGCATTTTGGCTCTTTTGGCCAAAACTTCGTAAAAACGGTAAATAAAAAAAAACTAAAAAATGGCGTATCGAGTATTTGTTGAGACAAAGCGATTGCCGTTAAGTTTTTGAAAATCAGTTGAGTTTTACGGCAGTGGCAGAGGTCTGAAGTTTTAGACGACATTTTTTTTGAGCATTTTGGCTCTTTTGGCCAAAACTTCGTAAAAACGGTAAATAAAAAAAAAACTAAAAAATGGCGTATCGAGTATTTGTTGAGACAAAGCGATTGCCGTTAAGTTTTTGAAAATCAGTTGAGTTTTACGGCAGTGGCAGAAGTCCAAAGACCAGCAGTTAAATTGTCTGCAAAGTTCAGGGTCATTTTTTTTTACAACTTCAAAAAATTTTAAACAATTTAAACAAAACTTCATACGCTTTTCTGATGCTCATATGATTCATATTTACACCTGGCAAAAATTGTCGCTGGTAGAGCGATAAAAACATAAAGACGTTTATTTCATAAGTCCATGAGCACTAACTTTTCACTAGCAAAACAAAAACTGTTTATTATGTTAAAATTCCACAACACCTCAAATTTAAAGTATGCCAAGTTATAATCTTGCTAAAGACGCATTTAAAAATCTTTAATATAAAAACTTTTTTTCAAGTCTTAGCGGGTTTTTAAGCCGTTAAAGTCGCTGGACTTATGTCGTTTCTGAAATATACGATTTTTTGTTGGTAAAACTTTTGTTTTTATCTAGCTATAGCTTTGAAACCCTTCTTCTGATTTTAATGAATAAAATAGCAGTAGATAAAGTGAATCTTTACCTTTTTATTGATGTATGACTTAAATTCTTGCGTTTCATGATGGCTGCCAAAATAATTTAAAACTTGTAAAATGTCATATACCTAATAACAGTCAAAAATGTTGTTGAAATCTTTCTATATATTTTGAACCCTTTACTTTCAGTTTTGGTATTTTGGGGGGTCTGACATACCCGAAAAATTTTTTTTTTTTGGGAAAAATGAACTTATGTTGAAGTATTGTACTTAGTAACTCCAGGAAGTCCTTCAATAATACTGCCTATACTGAAGTTTTCTGCCAGAGCTATTTTCTGCTGTCCACCAAGGTATGTTGACTTATCCAAATTAGCCTGTTTGTTGTTGCTCTTTGACAAGAAAAAACGAAATAAATAAAACCAGTAGGTACCTATACCTACCAGTGGCGAGGCGTGAATGATTTCAAATGGTAAGTCGAAGAAAAATTAGTCACCAAGAAATTCATTTCCAAATGTTTAATGCATTTTTGCGTTTCAAGCCATGAAATAAAGCAATTCAAACCAATTGTCAAAAACATACATATGTATATATATATATATTTTTTTTTTTTTAATTTTCCATTAAAAAGTGTGCAAAGTTCTACACAGAGAAAAAATAAGGCAGGGATGACTATGCTTCTGGTATATTTAACTTTATTTCTGGTATATTCAACTTTATTCTGATTAAATATACTAGAAGTAAAGTTATCCCTGGCGTTATGTTTTCTCCGTATACGTTTTTCTTTCATAAAACTCTGCAAGAACTTTTTCTTAAAAGTCAAGCCTACTTTTAGTAATTAGAATTTAGAAGAAGTTTTTTCTACCTATAAGTGCTAGATCAGAAGATCTTCTCCTTGAGAATGTCTAAAATATGTAGATATGCATGAAATCACATTAGAGCTAAAAAGATCTCTCGACGCCGACAGAAGCAACACTTATCTAGGTGTATACAAAACTTTAAGTAAGAACGTCCTTTAACTACAATTTTGTTTTCTTCATAATACTAAACTGATTAAAATTATTTGAATCCTCTAAGCTCTAAGAGAAAATAATACCTATAAAGTGACAAAATAGAGCTCGAACAAAACCATACTTTTCTAAAGGATTTTCCCGAAGTGAAAATTGCATTGGACCGTCACGTTTTTGAAATACTTGAATATTAACTGGTAGAAAACGTTAACGTTATTTTTCGGTAATTTTGAGGTAAAATTCTACTAACGTGTATTTTTTTAGAAAAGTAAGTAATTTTTGAATCTCAAAAAGTCATGCTCGTATTTTATTGTACAATATATATTTTTTTCTATTCAAAATTAATTTTTTTCAAAGATTATTGCAAATAGAAATTTATATTTCGACCAATAATATTAAAGTCATAATCAAAACACTAAATCTTATTATCTAATACCTCAAGCAGACACTGACATGCGCACTGCGCATTCATTAACTCAGAGCGAAAATTATGAGAGATACATAAAAATTCACCAAAAAATAAGACGAAGAATATCGTCTTATTTTCTTCCATAAGAAAGCGTGAATTAAATAGAGAGGTCACAAGGGCAGTAATAAGTAAATGAAAAAAGAGGAAAGAAAACAAAGGAGAATGGGCAGTTTTGTATGGAACTTGGACGTTCCGCGGCCAAGAACGATTTTGTTATTTTTTGATGTAGTTAAGTCTTACATACATTGTGCAGAAGTTTTATCCTTCTAACGTTCTTCACAAACGGATAAAATGCATTTTTGCATTTAAAAGTTAATGCAAATTGTCTCAATGTTTAAAATTGAACGTGTATAGCTATTAAGTGCAAGATATGATAATCTGTCATTTTCCCTGAGCCTGAAGACCTTTATCTTGGATATCCAACCAATAGAACCCAAAATATTGGCTTTTTAAAAAATCAATTTTTTTTCAATTTTTTGTTTGTTTTTTCCTTTTGAAAACTCAAAAACAAAATCTTGAAGTGATTGGCTTAAAAAGCTTATATTTTGAGTTCCATTGATAGGATATTCAAGATTGAGGTTTTAAATCATAGAAAAAATGACATAAAATCATATTTCATAATTTAATTAAAATAGTAATTCAATTTTCTCTTCGCATATTGCTCGATGCATTAAAAACACTAATATTGCCATATCTTCCATTCCAAATGCAATACAACTAAACGGCCATAGTAAAAATTTTTCCTACGTTATAGTTCTTTCATTTGATACTAATTTCATTACTGGCAGCCAAACGTCCAATATGCCCATTCTCCTTTGTTCTATTGTTTATAAGACGACATTTTTCGGGTTACCTTTTTTTTGCTCTAGTTTTGTGTTTGTCTATGGAGTGAGTTGAAAAGCAGATAGGTGTGTAGAGTAGAACTGAAAGAAGAGTATTTGAAATAATGTTGACAGCGTCTGCAGGTGTTGATTAAAATTATATTCATCTTGCCAGAAGATTATGTTGTTGAGTTTGAGAATTTCAAAAGGTAAGACGGAAATAATCGAGTTATATGAACCCTTCGCCACTGATACCTACCCTGCTAAGTTCTTACAAAAATTAAACCAGAATGTTTGTAGTTATATAATTGTGGGACTTCTGTTAGGAAAATAAAGCATTTAAGTGTGGCTATGACAATTTTTAAGATTAGAAAAACACCATTAAAATAATTTTGCTTCAATTGAAAAAAAAAAAAAAAAAAAAAAAATACGCATACGCCATAGTGACCAGCAAATCGTTCTAAATATCTTGAATGACTTGTCTGTTCCACCCTACCAGACAGGTCATTCAAGATAGTTTGAACGATTTTTTTGGTCACTGTGGCGTATGCGTAATATTAAAAAAAAATATTTTTCATTTTCAATTTCGGCCAACGCTAACGATATAAAAAATTAATATAATACTTTGATTTAAATGGGTCAAAATAAAACTTAACATAAAACAAATTCATGTTAAACTGAAATTTAAAAATCACAAAGTAATTTACATGTATTTACTTTTTGACCTATTGGATTCCTATAAGTCTGGCCAATTTTTCCATATTTAAGTTATAACAATTTTCAGGGATTTATCTTGCACAAAAAAAAAGAAATTCCATGAGCATCACTAAATTTTTTAGCTTTTTGTTTAAATACTTGGAAAAGAAAATTGTATTATTTATGTTAGATAAACCAATCTAAATGAAACATATCAACTGGTTATTTTTCCACTTAAATTCCAAATGAGTAATTTCACTGTACTCTGATGTACAATGTACATTTCATTTCTTTTTTTTTTGGGGGTTTCAAAAATATACCCATTTTTTCTAGCTAAAACGATGAGAAAGGCCTTTTTGTTATTTTTGGTTTTTGTGCTTTAAGCCATATTAATCAATGTTGCCAGCTAGATACTTTTGAATATATATTTTTGGCATCTGTGTATTGTTCAGAAAAATTGTTCACTATCTGCAAAAATGTTTGTTCTATGGGAAAATGGTCTTCTCTTTTTTTTTTTTTGTTTTCTTTTTTTTTATTGTGGTTGTTTTATTTTTTCCCTCTAACCCGTTTCATTGTTTTATGTGTGTACTTTCGTCATCCTTTTTATTTTTTCTCTCGTCAACATACAGCACAAAAAATAAAAAAAAAAAACAATGGGTATACGAAATACGATAACGTATACACAATGCTGTTAGCAGCTCCTCCTATTTTCCATCCCTAACCCTTACCTAGTTTTGCCATCTATTGCTTTACAAAAACATAGTGATTGAGTGAAGCATGTGTGTAGTGTGTTTCTCGTTTAGCACAAAATGGGAAAAAGGGGAGCAAGTTATATTGGGCTTTTCCTTTTTTGTGCCCTGGCCAAAGTGAAGTATTTCGTTGTGTTGTTCCTTGTTCCTGGGGATGCAGGACGACCCAGGAACAACAACGGCTCTAGAGCAAAAGACGAGAGTAGAAAACAAAATAAAAACAAAAAAGAAAACAATAAATTTTCGCTTAACCGAAAAGTCTTCGTTAAGAATTATTTATGGCTTCGAATAAATAAAGCTTAGCTTTAAATGCTGTACCGTGGTTGGCTGTGTGTGGTAAATGTTTTTCATACAAGCTAACCTCTTTATAAAGTATCCTTTAACCACAAGCGACAGAATCACAGGATATAAGAGGATAAGTGCATCGCATAAGATAATGTCATGGATTTTGTTTTGTTACCGTGAGTTTTTTTGTTCTTTCTTTTAATTTTTTTTTTTATTATTTCTTTCATTTTCTTATTTTTTTTTCATTGCCATATAGCCACTCAGACCTATAATATATTTATGATATTTTTTTTTCTTCACATGCTTTTAAGGCAACTCTAAGAAGAAATAAGAAAAAGTATTTTGATTGTTTTTGGGTTGAATGAAGTGAATTTTTTAGAATTTTTAGATGTTAAGAATTTGGAAACCCAGAATTTGAAACTTAAAGAATTTCGAAATGACGAAAATGTTCTTACTAAAAAGTTCTAAAACTCATATGAAAATAGAAAAATCTCGTGTTTTTGGGTTAAAATTTATATTTTCAAAGACCCTGAAAACCAAACAAAAATTTCTTTTCGGTAACCATTTTTTCTTGTTTATAGGCTAATTTACTAGACAAATGGCTCTTTCATAAAAAAAAAACATTTTTGTATGATAATAGAAGAAAAATTGGTCCATTTGAAATATGTGGAACATTTACTGAGTTTAAGGGTTAAAATCATTGAAAAAAAATTTTTATAAGTAAGAATTTTAGACTAACAGGTCTTAAAGGTGAGATTGATCTTCGTTGTGTCCATAAAATTAGATTTCGAAAATTATTTTTTTTTAACGAAAAATCGGAAACACAATTTTTTTTTCCCAAATATTTTGTCGGTTTTCAACTGTTTTTAATTCTCTTTTATTTTGATAGATTTTTAAGAAATTTCATGTTTCTAGATATTTAAGAGTTTGCGTTTTTAAGTTTTCAAAAATATAGTGGTACATTTTAGATTACCTATTAAAATGTCAAATTTATATATGCAATTAAATTTGTCAAGATTCTCAAAGAAAGTTAAAGGCTTTTACCTCCAAATGGACTTGTACCACTTTCAATAATAATAAGAATTATAAAAAAAAAAAACTATAACAAAACCACATTTTTTATAGAAATTGTTTTAGAATAATCGGATTTTTTGTGTATTTGAAGAAGAAAAGAATTATTTTTTATTTATAGTTTAATTTATAAAAAAATTACTGTGCAGAAAAAAAGTTAATTTTCTATGATTTTTCCCTGATAAATTAGTGATTTCGAAAATGCATTACATATTATACTTTTTACACAGCATTATAGACTTGAGTGTAGTTTAATTCTTTAGATAAAATATTAAGTTTTAGATTACACAGGTCAACACGAAATTTGTGCTTGGGTTGTGACTACACCCAGAGAAAAGTCGGTGTAAAATTAGCCTATTTCGGGGGCTAACTCTGCTTAGGACTAAGGCAATTTTGGGGTAGCTTAGTCCTAGGCTAATTCTGCCTATTTTCCTAAGGCAAATCGAAAATTTTCAAATTTACCTAAATCCTAACATAAAATTTACCTATCTTACCTATTTCCTAAGGTGATTTAAAATTTCCCCTCCGAAGTTTTACCTATTTCCTAAGGTGAATTAGCTTAGTCCTAGGTTGATTTTACGTATTTTCTAAGGTGATTTAGCTTAGGCCTAGGCAGATTTTACCTAGTTTCTAAGGTGATTTAGCTTAGGCCTAGGCAGATTTTACCTAGTTTCTAAGGTGATTTAGCTTAGGCCTAGGCAGATTTTACCTATTTCCTAAGGTGAATTACATATTCCGAATTCAATTTTACCTATTTCCTAAGGTGAATTACCTTAGTCCTAGGCTGATTTTACCTAGTTTCTAAGGTGATTTAGCTTAGGCCTAGGCAGATTTTACCTAGTTTCTAGGGTGATTTAGCTTATTCCTAGGCAGATTTTACCTAGTTTCTAAGGTGATTTAGCTTATTCCTAGGCAGATTTTACCTATTTCCTAAGGTGAATTACATTTTCGGAATTCAATTTTACCTATTTCCTAAGGTGAATTACCTTAGTCCTAGGCTGATTTTACCTAGTTTCTAAGGTGATTTAGCTTAGGCCTAGGCAGATTTTACCTAGTTTCTAGGGTGATTTAGCTTATTCCTAGGCAGATTTTACCTAGTTTCTAAGGTGATTTAGCTTATTCCTAGGCAGATTTTACCTATTTCCTAAGGTGAATTACATTTTCGGAATTCAATTTTACCTATTTCCTAAGGTGAATTACCTTAGTCCTAGGCTGATTTTACCTAGTTTCTAAGGTGATTTAGCTTAGGCCTAGGCAGATTTTACCTAGTTTCTAGGTTGATTTAGCTTATTCCTAGGCAGATTTTACCTAGTTTCTAAGGTGATTTAGCTTATTCCTAGGCAGATTTTACCTATTTCCTAAGGTGAATTAGCTTATTCCTAGGCTAATTTTACCTATTTCCTAAGGTGAATTACCTTATTCCTAGGCAGATTTTACCTTATTCCTAGGTAATTTTTACCTATTTCCTTAGGTGAATTACCTTATTCCTAGGCAGATTTTACCTATTTCCTAAGGTGAATTACCTTATTCCTAGGCAGATTTTACCTTATTCCTAGGTAATTTTTACCTATTTCCTAAGGTGAATTACCTTATTCCTAGGCAGATTTTACCTTATTCCTAGGTAATCTTTACCTATTTCCTTAGGTGAATTACCTTATTCCTAGGTAATTTTTACCTATTTCCTAAGGTGAATTACCTTATTCCTAGGCAGATTTTACCTTATTCCTAGGTAATCTTTACCTAGTTCCTTAGGTGAATTACCTTATTCCTAGGTAATTTTTACCTATTTCCTTAGGTGAATCCATAGCTGAAAAAAATCCTTTTTGAAAAAAAGAAAAAAATCATGTAATTTTATAATTATAAATATAATTTATTTTCGTTTTGTTTGTTTAAACATAAATTACTCTTAGATTAAATATAAATTACTCTTAGATTTTTTAATGGAAGAACATGCTTTCTTTTTACAAACTCACTTCAGCAATACATTAAATACAGTACTGGACAAAATAAAATACGCACTATCCGAACTTTCACATTTATGCTATTCTCGCTCCCCAAGTTATCAATAAAATAATCTAAAGTAGTGATTAAGAAAGTCTAATACTATCCTTATACGGTTCTGTCGAAATAATGTAAAAAATGCTTGAAACGAGAGAGAAAATAATTTAAGTTCTTAATTTAAGTTCTCACTAAAGATTATTTTATTGATAACTTGGGGAGCGAGAATAGCATAAATGTGAAAGTTCGGATAGTGCGTATTTTATTTTGTCCAGTACTGTATATGTAGAACATGGACTGTACAAAATAATACATTGATATAATTTAATTAATTAATGCATTTATATCATTTAGTAAAGTTGAAACAGAAGGTATTTTTTTACCGTCTTGAATATTAAAGAAAAACATTTGTATAAAAACCCATACCGAAAAACACTGTGGAGGGTATTGAATATTTAATACATAAACGAGCTTTAAATAAAAAATAATGCAGTCCAAATAAGTATCTAATTTAAACATAATATTGTCCAAGGACACATAAAAATTATTATAATGAAATCTCTCACCAACAACAATTATTAGGGGCTGAAGTTTTGTTTTCGATTTTAAACATTCCTCCCTTTTTATTTTTAGCATAGGTTCGACCTGGCCTGCACATTCCACTTCCAGAGTGAAAGATGATTTTGAATCTTCAATTGTAAATTTCTTCAATTTACCATTAAACTGCTGCGATGATGGAGGCAACACTCCATGTAACAGAGTTGCATAGCCAATATTGACGTTATCTGAAAATAAATTAATACGTCATAAGTAAAAAATAATTAAAAAATTAAAATAAAACAGAATTTAAAAAAAAAGAGTTTAAATAAAAACAAGGTTCTACCTATGTCAAGGTCGTCAATATTCTCCCTGAATTCATTGAGGAATGATTTAAGAGCGCTGCACTTGATCCTCGCTGTGAACAATTCTAGGGCTATTTTCGAAAATTGTTCCCATTTGGTGAAGTCGAACCCATTATTCGGTTTTATAAAATTGTAATCCATGGCAATCTGTTAATAGACAGAATAAAACATACTATTATGTAGAAGATTATAGATATTGTGTACATCAATGTAATTAATTAAAGTTGAAGAAATTTTTTAGTGATATAAAATATATACACAGTTTATATAACTGAAAATACTCTTTTATCCTAATTTAATTGGCTTATATCAAAAATGGTTACATCAGAAAGCGTCGAGCGCTTTAACAAAATGCGCTCTACGCTTTTTGATCTTATAAAAACCTATTAAAAACGAATGTTCTTACCAGTTCTGGCGCTCGTGAATATTTGTAAAGCGGCCACTCCTGAAGGACTGTGTGGAGGTCAATGTCAGAGCTTTGGGAAATCATATCCCTCCTGAATGGCATAGTTTGTTTCCATTGTTTAGTAACTGTTTCCCAGTCCCGGTTTTGTTTCAGCTCGTCGCAAACCCTTTGCATCTCGGTCTCGTTTATTGGTTCTTCATCACAATCCTCTTTGGAATTATCTTCCACTTCTGCCAGTTTAACTTTCTTTGATGACGTGGGATCAGTTTTATAGAGCTGCTTTAGAGATCTTCGTTGTCCTCTATATCGGTCGTACAGTTTACCCTTGGGGGGGATTTTGTTAAACCCTCGAACAAAGTACGAACCCTGTAATTAAAGTTTATAATATAAAGCGAATTTAGTTTGAACCCCCAAAAAACCAACCAAGTTTTCTGTAGGAAAAATTTTTACGATTTCCTCTGCCAAGATTTCACACCTCTTAACCGTCATTTTCTTTTTATTTTCAGTAAAATATTGGACAATTTTGTGGACCAAATTTGTTCGATCCTCTGGAGTCAAACAATTTTTGAGGCGATAGGATTCTAAAATTGCTCTGCCCTGTTCTGTTTTCTTCAAAATTTCTAGTACAGTTACCTAAAATTAAATAATCGATTTTTCACTCATTACTACTAAAGTTTCATATTCGATTTTAAAACATTTTTTCTTTTCCTTTGCAGGATGGGTTATATTTGGCTGGCGCTTCGAAAGTGAAAAATCTTTTTTGAACAGTCAGTTTTTTAAATGCTTTGATGATGAAGGATTTCATACAATCAAATTGCATTCAAAAAAAATTTTTTCAAATAGAGTTACTGATAACGTAAATCATTTAAAGTACTAATGAATTTAAAAAAGGAATTTTGTACCGTCTTGAATATTGAAGAAAAAATGTTTTTGAATAAGAATACGTGGCATAAAATAAACACTGTGGAGGGTATTGAATATTTAATACATATACAAGCTTTAAATAAAAATTAATACAGTCTAAATATGTATTTAATTTAAATTTAATATTGTCCAAGGATACCATTCCTCCCGTTTTATTCTAAGCAAAGGTTCAATCTGGCTTGCATATTCCACTTCCAGAGTGAAAGAAGATCTTGAATCTTCAATTGTGAATTTCTTCAATTTACCATTGATATGATTTAATTAATTAATGCATTGATATCATTTAATAAAGTGGAAACAGAAGGTATTTTTTTACCGTCTTGAATATTAAAGAAAAATATTTGTATAAAAACCCATACCGAAAAACACTGTGGAAGGTATTGAATATTTTTAATACATAAACAAGCTTTAAATAAAAAATATTACCATTCCTCCCGTTTTATTCTAAGCAAAGGTTCAATCTGGCTTGCATATTCCACTTCCAGAGTGAAAGAAGATCTTGAATCTTCAATTGTGAATTTCTTCAATTTACCATTGATATGATTTAATTAATTAATGCATTGATATCATTTAATAAAGTGGAAACAGAAGGTATTTTTTTACCGTCTTGAATATTAAAGAAAAATATTTGTATAAAAACCCATACCGAAAAACACTGTGGAAGGTATTGAATATTTTTAATACATAAACAAGCTTTAAATAAAAAATAATGCAGTCCAAATAAGTATCTAATTTAAACATAATATTGTCCAAGGACACATAAAAATTATTATAATGAAATCTCTCACCAACAACAATTATTAGGGGCTGAAGTTTTGTTTTCGATTTTAAACATTCCTCCCTTTTTATTTTTAGCATAGGTTCGACCTGGCCTGCATATTCCACTTCCAGAGTGAAAGAAGATCTTGAATCTTCAATTGTAAATTTCTTCAATTTACCATTAAACTGCTGCGATGATGGAGGCAACACTCCATGTAACAGAGTTGCATAGCCAATATTTAAATTATTTTCTAAATAAAATCCCTGGAAACCCTAGAAAGATAATCTCCGTTCTCTGAGACATATAAAAATGTGATTATCATTCTAGGTTTAAAAAAAAAAATGTTCGTTCTGATCTCTTTTGTATCTATTAAATGAGTGCAAGATGTCATAATTTGAATATCCTAGTCTATTTATTAAAATATTAAACAATTATATCTATATGTATTAAAATAAATTAAATTTTTTTTTTTTTTTGCCATCTATATTATATACCTGGTATCAGAATCCGATGAACTACTTGTTGGCGATGGACTACTCAAAGTGTTAACCCACGATTCTACTGAGTGTTGATTGGTCAATTTATTAACGGGCCTCGGACTCACAGTAAAAACTCCCTGTTTAAAAAAGAAAAATTAAACTGAATGCATATTTGGAAAAGTAAGTTTTGCTTACATTTTCGTTTTGCCAAATTCCTAATTTAGACTCGAAGATCATTTTTGTGTTGAAGTCTGGGAATTCCAAGAATATTTGGTCGATATGTCTTTCCTTCATGCATTTCAACCCCTCAATGTTGATTTTCTTGTCTGTCAAATACAAGTATTTTGGGTTAGATTTCTAATAGCCTGTTTCGACCAGAGCAAATGATTTCTATAAAATGAGTTTCCAAATGAGATAATTTACTTTAAAAAAATTTAACATCCGAAATGAGATCATTTCGTCGCCGTTCAATGAAAACTCCCTAAGTAACTTTCGATTTTTATTAAATTTTTCAAGTTAACCAATAACGGAAGCTTAATTTTTCAATTCTATAAAAAAAATTATTTTACCAAAATGCAAAGAAACACTCAGCTTAAATCATTTTTGGATCTTTAATATTGGATAACCAATTTCTAATGCAATTTCTCCATAAACGAAAAATGGACTTAGGGAGTTTTCATTGAACGGCGACGATTTGCGAAATTATCCCTTTTCAGCTCAAGTCGAAACAGGCTATAAAATAAAAAAAGAGATTTAACCTTTAAGAAATTTGTAAAGTTGGTCATAGAGTTCCCACGACATGAGTAGATTGGCTAATTCTAAGTCATCATCGTTTGTTTCAGCGTCTTTTTGAGGAATGATATTTTGAACTGTAACTTCAACCCTGTTTAATTGGTTTGGATCATTGGGATTGACTAATGATAATTCGCCTTTTTCGTTCATATAAATTATTGAACTTTGTTCAGATTGAAGATTCACTTCGACGTCACTTCCATCAACAAGTTCACTACTTGGTAATTCAGCATCCATTTTGAAGTCGTTGTTTTCTATGAAAAAAAGTGTTTTTTGCGAATGAATTCACCAGCATAAAGAATCTTATGAGAATGGACCGGTGGTCCATCAAATGCTGTAATTGATTTTAATATAAATTTTTCTTCTTTTGGCTTAATTTTTTCAAATGACATATAATGATCGTTAAATATTGTTGGTATTTCCTGGCAAAGCATGTATATTTTTCTATTTGCATCTAAAATGATTATACGTGTAATTATAAAAAAAATCACATTTAAATTATTGGTTATTGATAAGTAAGAACCCTTTTTATAGACTGTTCCTAGATATTCAATTTTTTCGAAATGTTTTGAATTCAGATTTAATATATCGAAACTTAGGTCGGATATATTTTCAGCAACAGAAGATATTTCATCATGATGGGAGAATTGAAGAAAATCGTCCCTGGGTTTAGTAATTTGGTAAGCGAACTTGAATTGGAATTTCGTTGCAATTGAAAGTAAAATATTTTTACGGCTGGATGTAACTCTACTGTATGATTTTAGTTCTTGATGTTTTGCTTCAAATAAAAATGACCAATAAAATTTTGGAAGTCCTGAATATCGTATAATTCGAGGATAATGGATAAGATTGTGATGTTTAGGTTTTAAAGTATCGCCAAATAAATTTTGATATAACTCATTGTGTTTTTCAATTAGATGTTCAAGTTCATCTAATTTGCTGTCATTACACTGTGGTAAAAGCAATATATCAATCATTTTTATAAAAATAATGATGAACTCCCAAACTTCATCATTTACTGGGATTAAGTGACCAATCATCAGAGGAAAATGGTGAATAAATGTCCACATCTCTCTTGCTGAAGCATTCAGTCTTTTTCTTTTCAAATGTTGAACAGTAATATCCTTAAAGACATTCCCTTTCTCAGTATCTCCATAGGAAAATGCTAACTTATATTCATTAAGTTCAGCTAACGTAAATACTTTGTTTTTTATATAATGTTGTATTACATGTGTCAGATTATAATGCGCAACGCCCTCAAAAATATCATGCATAAGATCAACGGAAAAATTAGTTACAACATGAAAAGAAGGAATTTTATTCAAAATTGAGTTTTTGTAAACTCCTGTAGATGAAAAGTCTTTAGATAAATTCTCATCATAATTTTCCTCAGTTCTAATCAATGTTGAATCTTCCTTGCACATAACTTTAGTCGATGCAATTGGCGCTATACAGAACCTACAGTAGTAGTTAGAAGAGAAAGATTTACTAAATTCAAGAATCTGGTTAAGTCCCAAATTATCTCCCAAAATTAGGCCCATTACTAAGCAAATTGTTGTTTTCTGGCCATTAAGAATTAGGTCAATTCCTTCAATTTCTAGAGAAATAATTTCTTGAACAAGGTTATAAATTGTCAAATCATTTCCGTATGTTTTGATATCATGAGCCTTAATCAAGCCAGCCAGATAAATGTCACTGACTTTAAAATAATTTTCGAATATAGGAATGGAAAAGTATATTCCTGTTAATTTATGAACTCCACTATGAGCTCCAAGTGGATTATTTACTTCGAAATCGTCTGTGAACAGATAATATGGTACCAACTTCTTATTTTCATACATTGCTTTTTTTTGTTTCCATAATTCTCCGTTTATAAAATTTCTTATATTCGATGGCTTGCTATGTTCATCCAAAAAAGTTGTAAGTACTTCTTGATTTTCTGGTTTTTCAAAAATTTTTCGGAATTCAAATTTTAGGTCCATAAGAATACCCTTCTCTACTTTTTCCTCTAAAATGCTCTGCCCGTTTTTCATAACATGAGAAATTTCTCTGTTAATGTCAAATTCTTTTGGTTTTTTAAATAAATCTCGATTTTCTAAGAACTTTTCAAGCTTATACTCAGTATTTAATTCATTAATAACTTTTCTATATTCTTTAACAACATTCTCTATTTTTTTTTTATCTTCCTCACACATTTCAATGGCAAGCACTATATCTAGCAATGGTGATATAATAAAATTCTCAGCAGCTTTTTGTATGGTAAATGCATCTTTTCTAGAAAAATTATTGTTATTGTATTGACTTAGAACGAATTGAAGTATGCTGTTTTCTATAATGCTTTGTAAAGGCGCTTGAATTTTTTCTGCACTGCCATTTGATACTGGTAGTTCTTGTTCATTTGATGAATAAGGATTATTTTGTATCATGTTTTCAAAAATACTAGAAGAATTGCCAGCTTTTGTGCTTAAATTATCATGCGTAGAGTTCATATTTAGTGGTGGTTCGATTTCAATTGTATCTAAGTTCCTCAAATGGGTGCTTAAATGTTTTTTATATGAAGGTAATCCATTAAATATTTGTTGACATGATTTTTCAAAGCATTTCAAATTGCTTTTTTTATCACAACCATGTAGAATTTTCAAATGCATGAATAATTTTTTTAAGCAATTAAATTCTTCTGAGCAGATAACGCAATGCATTTTCAGCTTGTTGACTGTAATATGAATAAGAATAGTTTTTGTTTTTTATTTCGGAACTAAATCTATTTAGTATATAAAGTTTTCAAACTTGGCTCAGTAGCTGCTGATTAGAAGTGAGAAAGTTTTTTACTTTAAAATTGTTTCAAATCAAAATTTATCAAGCTTATGTTTGTAATTTTAAATTAAACAAAAAAAAACGATTGCGATTAAAGTTAAAGATAAAATTGTAGATTGCAAATTCAACTAAGTTTTGTTAAATGTGTTTTTAATTCGTACGAATAAACGTTTTTTTCATATAAGCATTATTTTCTGATATATCAGGGGTTAGAGATACAAATTTAGATATGAAATTCAAAACATTATGTATAATGGGGTTGGATTTTGTTAAGGTGCAAAGCAATCAGCTAACAAAACTTAAAAAAGCAATAAAAACTTTCTGTGGACATATTCTTCTATATCACTAGTACTCAAATACCTAATCATTGATTGAAAATCATACCTTTTTCTTTAACTCCTGACCAATCTTGTTGAAGTTCTTTGGGTATTGTTTTGGGTCTTATTTTTCGTCAAGTAATGGTGATTTTTAAACAGTTGATCGGCTTTAATGTAAAATATAGAGTCAATGGGTGGCTACCTATGGAAACGATTTTTGCTACCAAATTAAATTTGAGTTTTTTCTAAGGTTTTTCTTTGTAACTAATGAAAAACAAGCGTAGCGAGCTTGAAAAAGTTAGCCAGAAACGCCTTTAATTCAAACATATAAGTATATAGATTCAAGATTCTATTTAAATAAGGTATCAGTATGTCTTTTTTGAGTTTTTGCTTAGTTTGTATTAATTGAAATATAGTTTTATGTGTTCTTCAAAGTTTCTTTAAAAGTATATAGATTCAAGATTCAATATAATAATGTAAAATGAGTTTGGACTTTGTGAAGCTGCTGAGTTATCAGCTCCCAAAAGTAAAAAAAAACAATTAAAATTTTTCGGTGGACAAATTCTTATGACATTTCCGTGGGTACAAAGGGGTTTTCAGTACATACTGATCGGTTTATTTTTATAGAAATGATTTGCTCTAGCTTTATGTTTTGATGCTCAATGAAAGAGAATAAAGAGTTTATTGTTCAAAACCCGAAGATTACAGCTTTTTGATTTAATCCCTTTGTACCCGGTGGCATAAATATATGGCTAGTACTAAAAATCTAATCATTGATTGAAAATCATACCTTTTTCTTTAACTCCTGACCAATGGTGTTGAAGTTTTTTGATTTTCTTCTATCAGCTCTTGTTTTGGGTCTTATTCTACCTCAAGGAATGGTGATTTTTTAATTGTTGATCGGCTTTAATGAGTCTATATGTAAGAGAAAAAAATTTAATAGACTTAAGAAAAAAATAGGCAGTTTAAAATTTAACAAAATGAACCACGTAAGTAAGTTACTGGGTCAAATTGGTTTTTGTCTATAACTCATGGAAAACAAGCGTAGCGAGCTTGAAAAAGTTAGCCAGAAACGCATTGAATTTAAACATATAAGTATATAGATTCAAAATTCAGAGCAAACCGCTCACAAAACTAAAAAATGGAAAACTAAAACATTCTGTGGGCATAAAATTATAATTGCCTGGTACTTAAATGGCAAAATAATGATAATTATGTAAAAAGCATACCTTTTTCTTTTCGTTTTGTTAAAATTTTTAAGCGTGGCCTCTTGATTTTATGGTTAGTTTTTTTTTTGTTCGATTTCGTTTTAATTAAATAAGGTATCAGTAGGTATGTCTTTTTTGAGTTTTTGCTTAGTTTGTATTAATTGAAATATAAAATTTTTCGGTGGATCAATTCTTATGATCTTTCCGCTGGGTACAAAGGGGTTTTCAGTACTGATCGGTTTACTTTTATAGAAATGATTTGCTCTAGCTTTATGTTTTTGATGTCCAATGAAAGAGAATAAAGAGTTTATTGTTCAAAACCCGAAGATTACAGCTTTTTGATTTAATCCCTTTGTACCCGGTGGCATAAATATATGGCTAGTACTAAAAATCTAATCATTGATTGAAAATCATACCTTTTTCTTTAACTCCTGACCAATGTTGTTGAAGTTTTTTGATTTTCTTCTATCAGCTCTTGTTTTGGGTCTTATTTTGCGTCAAGGTATGGTAATCTTTAAATAGTTGATCGGCTTTAATGAGTCTATATGTAAAGTATAGAGAAACAATTTTAATAGAGATAAGAAAAAAATTAGTATTTTAAAATTTAACAAAATGAACCACTTAAGTAAGTATAACTGGGTCAAATTGGTCTTCGAATTGAGTCAATGGGTGGCTACCTATGGAAACGATTTTTGCTACCAAATAAAATTTGATTATTTTCTAAAGTTTTTGTCTTTAACTAATGGAAAACAAGCGTAGCGAGCTTGAAAAAGTTAGCCAGAAACGCATTGAATTCAAACATATAAGTATATAGATTCAAGATTCAATATAATAATGTAAAATGAGTTTGGACTTTGTATTTTTCGGTGGACAAATTCTTATGACTTTTCCGCTGGGTACAAAGGGGTTTTCAGTACTGATCGGTTTACTTTTATAGAAATGATTTGCTCTAGCTTTATGTTTTTGATGTCCAATGAAAGAGAATAAAGAGTTTATTGCTCAAAACCCGATGATTACAACTTTGTGATTTAATCCCTTTGTACCCGGCGGTATAGATATATCGCTGGCCGAGAATTATAAGGTTGTATGTTTTTTTGGAAACCCCTGCAGACATACAACCCTATAACTCTCAGCCAGCGATATGTCTAGTACTTGAATACCTAATCATTACTTGAAATTTGAAAATCATACCTTTTTCTTTAACTCCTTGTTGTAGTTTTTTCACGATTCTTCTATTAGCTCTTGTTTTGGGTCTTATTTTACGTCAAGGATTGGTGATTTTTGATCGGCTTTAATGAGTCTATATGTAAGAGAAACAATTTTAATAGATTAAGAAAAAAATAAGTTTTTTTTAAATTGAACAAAATGAACCACGTTAGTAAGTAACTTGGTCAAATTGGTTTTTGCCTGTAACTAATGGAAAACAAGCGAAACGAGCTTGAAAAAGTTAGCCAGAAATGCATTGAATTTAAACATATAAGTATGTATAGATTCAAGATTCAATATAATCATGTAAAATGCCTTTGGCATTTGTGAAGCTGCACTGCAAACCACTCACTAAAAAATGGAAAACTAAAACTTTCTGTGGGCATAAAATTATAATTGCCTGGTACTTAAATGACAAAATATTGATAATTATGTAAAAAGCATACCTTTTTCTTTTCGTTTTGTTAAAATTTTCAAGCGTGGCCACTTGATTTTTTGGTTAGTTTTTTTTTTCGATTTCGTTTTATCTAGATAAGGTATCAGTATGTCTTTTTTGGAAAACAAAAACTTTCTGTGGGCATGAAATTATAAATGCCTAGTACTTAAATGGCAAAATAATGATAATTATGTAAAAAGCATACCTTTTTCTTTTCGTTTTGTTAAAATTTTCAAGCGTGGCTTCTTGATTTTTTGGTTAGTTTTTTTTCGATTTCGTTTTATTTGAATAAAGTTCTGTATGTCTTTTTTTTCAGTTTTTGCTTAGTTTGTATTAATTGAAATATAGTTCTATGTGTTCTTCAAGTTTTTTTTTTTTGTATTTTAAATGCATTTAAAGTTTATTTCACTCACCTTAAGGTTTTCACCCACAATTAAAATTTGGCTTTGGCTTTTTGAGTTGTAAACGTCAAACTAAATGAAAAGTTGAACTCTTTAAAAATGAATGCGTTCAGCTAATTACTCGTTAATAAATCTGTAGCTAGCTAAGTGGTAGTGGGGCCTTAAAGAGTATATAGTATGGATTTTTTGTTCGTATTTCAATGCCTTGAACTAACAATTAATTTATTTCGTGGAAAAATGAGAAAACAAATATTTTAAAAGATAGCAATAGCTTTTGTTTGTAAGTAAAATTATGAGTTCAAACAAACTTGGTTGCTTTTGTTTCATTGTATTCCTTAGCTATTCGTTTTTTTTCATTTGATATTGATATACAAATTTTAAAACTATTTGTTAATCTTTCAATTGAAAGTATTTTAAAAGTTCTTGATACTAATTTAACTGAAAATAAGGTATTCGTTAATTTTTTGACAATATTTTAAAACTTTTTGATACCAAAGGAACTTAAAATAAAGCATTTCGACGGTTAAACTTCATAACCTCGTAAGTCGTTTTTGCAAGTTTTTCAGAAATAAAAAAACAATATGTTGTGTTTTTGTATGGGATCTATCAATACGACCTTTTGAGTTTCGTCATTCCTAAAAAATGTTCAAAACAACATTGTTGAACTGAATATACCAAAAGATAGCTCTGAATTTTCTGAATTGTTTGGATTAACATTTTTTTTCGAATTTTTCGACTTACGATGTTATGAAGTTTAACCGTCGATTTGTTAGTTTTTATTTTATTGTATTTTGAAGCTTTTCGTTATTTTTTTAGAATTTTGTTATGGAAAGTGACTCAAGTATGAACGCGCCAATGGAAAACGTGAAACAAATTGAACGGATTCAATTAGGGGTTTTTCTTTTTTAGTTGAGATGAACAGAGTCTGAACTGAACGTGTTCTGAGGGTTCTGAATAAATATTGAAACAGATTTGAGATCAAAAAAGATACACATTTTGAAGCTCTGAACAAAAAAGAAATAAGATTTTTTTTTTTTGACAGTTCAGACTCTGTTCAGAACTAAAAAAGAAAAACCCCTATTATCTAAAGAATTATCAAATGTTTCCATCAGCACCGATAAAAATTTTGTATCAGAATACAAAATTAAAATAATTAAATTAATATAAAATTATCAAATATCTATCTGTCTTATTGTCATCAACAATAGACCAGCATCAGCAAATTTATAGCACTGCGACCGAATGACGCTGTGTTTGCTTTGCTGGTGGTGATCCATTCTGTGTTGAAGAATTGGAATACACATGGCGGGCGCTGTTGCTGAGTGTAAATTTTTTTCACGTAGAAGGGGTTTCAATTTACTTGGCGGGCATAACTGAATATAAAAGGATGAAGGTGGCTGGAGAAGCCCAAATCCACAATGAAGCACCACCCCACCGAACGCCGGCGGCGGCCGCTCCGCTTTAAAGCAATATTCAAAGTAATAATTTTAAATCACAGAATTATCTTTATGGACAGAAGCAAAGATCAAATAAAAAAGGAAACTTGCCCAAAATAAAACTTATTTTGTAAGATTAATTTAATTTAATGGAGTAGTTCACACGATTTGTATTATTAAATAAATAAAAAAGAAATGTTGAATAAGTACTTTACTACGAGTGAAATAAAAATGCAAATATATAATGATAAAATTGTATAAAAAAGATTGTTGCTTTACTTACTTACTTACTTTGATATATTTTCCAAAACGCTTGTTTTAATTAACTGGTTCACAGTATTTATGTCTTCTTTTCTTTGTTTTTCCTTGGTTATTGATATTATAATTCACTTTTTAAAACAATTTTTACACGTTAAATATTTCTTAGCACTAAATTGAACTGCACGCCATGAATTTACGAAGTGAATGATGTTCAAGCACGCTTTCTAACGGGATCTGAGAACGAATTTACCTTAGGCCTAAGGCAATTCCAAAAATCTAACACAAAATCACCTTAGGCCCTAGGTAAAAAGCGAAAATTTACCTTAGGACTAAGGCAATTCTAACAAAACTAACACAAAATCACCTTAGTTCTAAGGTGATTTGATGGCGTCACTAAAAAATTAGCTTAGGCCTAAGGTAAATTCAGCTTAGAACCTAGGTAAATTTAGCTTAGATCTAGGTAAATTTATGTTAGATCCTAAGGTAAAATTGGCTTAGGCCTAGGTAAAATTAGCTTGGGTAAAAATTATAACTAATAATTTTGGAGGGAAAACAAGACATGAGCGTATCTTTAAGGGGCATTTTGGGTATAAAGTGAAGAAGAATAAAAGCAAGTGAAGCAGGGTAACAAATGCAGGGTAACAAAGGGTAACAAATGCTTTTTCAAAAAAAGCAAAAATAGAAAAGATATGACGAAAAACGTAAAAAATTCATGTCTTTTTGTTTGCGAGATAGAAAATAGAAAAGATATGACGAAAAAAGCAAAATTTCATGTCTTTTTGTTTGAGAGATGTTTTTTTTTTCACAAAAGTCGCTATAACTTCTAAACGAAAGCGAAAATCAAAAAAACTTATTTAATATATTCTGTCGGAAATCAAAAAATCTACAACTTTTATATCTGACAATTTTTCAAAAAAAGCAAAAATAGAAAAGATATGACGAAAAAAGTAAAAATTTCATGTCTTTGTTTGAGAGATGTTTTTTTTTCACAAAAGTCGCTATAACTTCTAAACGAAAGCGAAAATCAAAAAAACTTTTTTAATATATTCTGTCGGAAATCAAAAAATCTACAACTTTTATATCTGACAATTTTTCAAAAAAAGCAAAAATAGAAAAGATATGACGAAAAAAGTAAAAAATTCATGTCTGTTTGAGAGATGTTTTTTTTTCACAAAAGTCGCTATAACTTCTAAACGAAAGCGAAAATCAAAAAAACTTATTTAATATATTCTGTCGGAAATTAAAAAATCTACAACTTTTATATCTGACAATTTTTCAAAAAAAGCAAAAATAGAAAAGATATGACGAAAAAAGTAAAAAATTCATGTCTTTTTGTTTGCGAGATAGAAAATAGAAAAGATATGACGAAAAAAGCAAAATTTCATGTCTTTTTGTTTGAGAGATGTTTTTTTTCACAAAAGTCGCTATAACTTCTAAACGAAAGCGAAAATCAAAAAAACTTATTTAATATATTCTGTCGGAAATTAAAAAATCTACAACTTTTATATCTGACGATTTTTCAAAAAAAAGCAAAAATAGAAAAGATATGACGAAAAAAGTAAAAAATTCATGTCTTTTTGTTTGCGAGATAGAAAATAGAAAAGATATGACGAAAAAAGCAAAATTTCATGTCTTTTTGTTTGAGAGATGTTTTTTTTTCACAAAAGTCGCTATAACTTCTAAACGAAAGCGAAAATCAAAAAAACTTATTTAATATATTCTGTCGGAAATCAAAAAATCTACAACTTTTATATCTGACAATTTTTCAAAAAAAGCAAAAATAGAAAAGATATGACGAAAAAAGCAAAATTTCATGTCTTTTTGTTTGAGAGATGTTTTTTTCACAAAAGTCGCTATAACTTCTAAACGAAAGCGAAAATCCAAAAAAACTTTTTTAATATATTCTGTCGGAAATCAAAAAATCTACAACTTTTATATCTGACAATTTTTCAAAAAAAGCAAAAATAGAAAAGATATGACGAAAAAAGCAAAATTTCATGTCTTTTTGTTTGAGAGATGTTTTTTTCACAAAAGTCGCTATAACTTCTAAACGAAAGCGAAAATCAAAAAAACTTATTTAATATATTCTGTCGGAAATCAAAAAATCTACAACTTTTATATATGACAATTTTTCAAAAAAAGCAAAAATAGAAAAGATATGACGAAAAAAGTAAAAATTTCATGTCTTTGTTTGAGAGATGTTTTTTTTTTCACAAAAGTCGCTATAACTTCTAAACGAAAGCGAAAATCAAAAAAACTTATTTAATATATTCTGTCGGAAATCAAAAAATCTACAACTTTTGTATCTGACAATTTTTCAAAAAAAGCAAAAATAGAAAAGATATGACGAAAAAAGCAAAATTTCATGTCTTTTTGTTTGAGAGATGTTTTTTTTTCACAAAAGTCGCTATAACTTCTAAACGAAAGCGAAAATCAAAAAAACTTATTTAATATATTCTGTCGGAAATCAAAAAATCTACAACTTTTATATCTGACAATTTTTCAAAAAAAGCAAAAATAGAAAAGATATGACGAAAAAAGTAAAAATTTCATGTCTGAGAGATGTTTTTTTTTCACAAAAGTCGCTATAACTTCTAAACGAAAGCGAAAATCAAAAAAAACTTATTTAATATATTCTGTCGGAAATCAAAAAATCTACAACTTTTATATTTGACAATTTTTCAAAAGAAGCAAAAATAGAAAAGATATGACGAAAAAAGTAAAAATTTCATGTCTTTTTGTTTGAGAGATGTTTTTTTTTCACAAAAGTCGCTATAACTTCTAAACGAAAGCGAAAATCAAAAAAACTTTTTTAATATATTCTGTCGGAAATCAAAAAATCTACAACTTTTATATCTGACAATTTTTCAAAAAAAGCAAAAATAGAAAAGATATGACGAAAAAAGTAAAAAATTCATGTCTTTGTTTGAGAGATGTTTTTTTTTCACAAAAGTCGCTATAACTTCTAAACGAAAGCGAAAATCAAAAAAACTTATTTAATATATTCTGTCGGAAATTAAAAAATCTACAACTTTTATATCTGACAATTTTTCAAAAAAAGCAAAAATAGAAAAGATATGACGAAAAAAGCAAAATTTCATGTCTTTGAGAGATGTTTTTTTTCACAAAAGTCGCTATAACTTCAAAACGAAAGCGAAAATCAAAAAAACTTATTTAATATATTCTGTCGGAAATCAAAAAATCTACAACTTTTATATCTGACAATTTTTCAAAAAAAGCAAAAATAGAAAAGATATGACGAAAAAAGTAAAAATTTCATGTCTTTGTTTGCGAGATGTTTTATTTCACAAAAGTCGCTATAACTTCTAAACGAAAGCGAAAATCAAAAAAACTTATTTAATATATTCTGTCGGAAATTAAAATACAAATGTGTAACTATATATTTATTTGATTTATTCATATCAAACAAATTATTTATTTAAAGAAAAATTAGTATTTCTAAATAATTTAATTAATTACAGACATTTATTTATTTTCGCACTTTTGGAGGGAAAATTGCCTTAGTTCTAGGTAAAATTAGCTTAGGCCTAAGGTAACCAAGAAATTTTGAAATTTTTGCCGGGAATATTACGTTAGGCCTAGGTAAAATTTGCTTAGGCCCTAGGTAAAAAATTCTTTCAATCAAACCATGATGGCCGATCAACAACAATAACGAAATTTCGTTGAAAGTGAAAAAAAAAACATTTTTTGATAATTATTAAAAAACGAAAAAAATATGTGTGTTTTCGTTTTTTTTTTTATGGTATACATGCCTATACAAAGGAAAAAAAAAAAAACACAAATTTATTATTGTTTTTCAATAATCGTTTTAGTCATTGAAGTGTTTTCTTTTTTTTTTAATTGAAGAAAAAATGAAAACATTTCATTCTTTTTGGCGCAAAAAGCAATTTTCCCAAAAAAAAAATTAGCTTAGGCCTAAGGTAATATTACGTTAGGCCTAGGTAAAATTTGCTTAGGCCCTAGGTAAAAAATTCTTTCAATCAAACCATGATGGCCGATCAACAACAATAACGAAATTTCGTTGAAAGTGAAAAAAAAAAACATTTTTTGATAATTATTAAAAAACGAAAAAAATATGTGTGTTTTCGTTTTTTTTGATGGTATACATGCCTATACAAAGGAAAAAAAAAAAAAAAAACACAAATTTATTATTGTTTTTCAATAATCGTTTTAGTCATTGAAGTGTTTTCTTTTTTTTTTAATTGAAGAAAAAAGGAAAACATTTCATTCTTTTTGGCGCAACAAGCAATTTTCCCAAAAAAAAAATTAGCTTAGGCCTAAGGTAATATTACGTTAGGCCTAGGTAAAATTTGCTTAAGCCCTAGGTAAAAAATTCTTTCAATCAAACCATGATGGCCGATCAACAACAATAACTAAATTTCGTTGAAAGTGAAAAAAAAAAACATTTTTTGATAATTATTAAAAAACGAAAAAAATATGTGTTTTTTCGTTTTTTTTTTTATGGTATACATGCCTATACAAAGGAAAAAAAAAAAAAAAAACACAAATTTATTATTATTTTTCAATAATCGTTTTAGTCATTGAAGTGTTTTCTTTTTTTTTTAATTGGAGAAAAAAGGAAAACATTTCATTCTTTTTGGCGCAAAAAGCAATTTTCCCAAAAAAAAAATTAGCTTAGGCCTAAGGTAATATTACGTTAGGCCTAGGTAAAATTTGCTTAGGCCCTAGGTAAAAAATTCTTTCAATCAAACCATGATGGCCGATCAACAACAATAACGAAATTTCGTTGAAAGTGAAAAAAAAAACATTTTTTGATAATTATTAAAAAACGAAAAAAATATGTGTGTTTTCGTTTTTTTTTTTTATGGTATACATGCCTATACAAAGGAAAAAAAAAAAAACACAAATTTATTATTGTTTTTCAATAATCGTTTTAGTCATTGAAGTGTTTTCTTTTTTTTTTAATTGAAGAAAAAATGAAAACATTTCATTCTTTTTGGCGCAAAAAGCAATTTTCCCAAAAAAAAAATTAGCTTAGGCCTAAGGTAATATTACGTTAGGCCTAGGTAAAATTTGCTTAGGCCCTAGGTAAAAAATTCTTTCAATCAAACCATGATGGCCGATCAACAACAATAACGAAATTTCGTTGAAAGTGAAAAAAAAAACATTTTTTGATAATTATTAAAAAACGAAAAAAATATGTGTGTTTTCGTTTTTTTTTTTATGGTATACATGCCTATACAAAGGAAAAAAAAAAAAACACAAATTTATTATTGTTTTTCAATAATCGTTTTAGTCATTGAAGTGTTTTCTTTTTTTTTTAATTGAAGAAAAAATGAAAACATTTCATTCTTTTTGGCGCAAAAAGCAATTTTCCCAAAAAAAAAATTAGCTTAGGCCTAAGGTAATATTACGTTAGGCCTAGGTAAAATTTGCTTAGGCCCTAGGTAAAAAATTCTTTCAATCAAACCATGATGGCCGATCAACAACAATAACGAAATTTCGTTGAAAGTGAAAAAAAAAACATTTTTTGATAATTATTAAAAAACGAAAAAAATATGTGTGTTTTCGTTTTTTTTTTTTATGGTATACATGCCTATACAAAGGAAAAAAAAAAAAACACAAATTTATTATTGTTTTTCAATAATCGTTTTAGTCATTGAAGTGTTTTCTTTTTTTTTTAATTGAAGAAAAAATGAAAACATTTCATTCTTTTTGGCGCAAAAAGCAATTTTCCCAAAAAAAAAACTAGCTTAGGCCTAAGGTAATATTACCTTAGTTCTAGGTAAAAGTGTAACATAAATTGCCTTAGTCCTAGGCAAAATTGTGTTAGAAAAATAACATTTGAAAAAAATATTCCCCAAAAAAAAATTAGCTTAGGCCTAAGGTAATATTACCTTAGTCATAGGTAAAAGTGTAACATAAATTGCCTTAGTCCTAGGCAAAATTGTGTTAGGAAAATAACATTTGAAAAAAATTTTCCCCAAAAAAAAAATTAGCTTAGGCCTAAGGTAAAATTACCTTAGTCCTAGGTAAAAGTCTAACATAAATTGCCTTAGTCCTAAGCTAAATTGTGTTAGAAAACTAACATTTGAGGCCCTAGGTAAAATTTTGTTAGGCCTAAGGTAAAATTACCTTAGTTCTAGGTTAAAAAACTAACAAAAATTGCCTTAGTCCTAAGGCAAGTTATGCTCGAAAAATAACATCCATAGAAAAAAATTCACCTTATCTATCTAAGGCAAATTAGCCTATTCTAGGTAAATTTAGCTTAGGATTTTCGAGCATAAATTGCCTTAGAACTAAGGCAAGTTATGCTCGAAAACTAACATTCATAGAAAAAATTTTGCCTTAGGCGTCTAAGGCAATTTTACACCGACTTTTTCTCTGGGTGTATGAAATTATGATAGATATATTGATACTCATCTGGAAAACATTTTTCTTTTTTTTTTTTAATTTGCTTTTGAAGTCAGCAGAGCAATTTCCAGTAGGTATTCAAGAAAATCTGTCTTTTACAAAAATTGTCGGACGTAATTTTGGCAAAAACTCGAGAAGGTCTTAACCGATTTGGCTGATTTTTGTTTTCATATTCATATTCAGAAAAATAAAAAAAAAAGAAGAAAATTAAGAAAGAAAAATTAAATCGAAATTTTCGTTTTGTTTGAATTTTTGTCAAATGGGAGCTTGAGGCATTATTTGATCCCTTCTATTTTCAATATTTATGGTGAAATTATTTCACTCTGATGGTATTTTTAATCTACAAAAATAACTGTATCCAAACTGTAGCCAAACTAATTAACATTGAAATGCTTTATTTATTGAAACATTAATTTAATTTGTTTGCATAGTATTTTTATTATTTTGTTGCATATATACTGTGTCAAAAAAGTAATGGATCAAACGAAACTTAAGATCTCTCAGAATTTGGTAGCGTGTTCAGCCCAAATCCTTCGGTTTTCGATTAAATATGCAGTTCTTGTGAAATTCCCCTAATTTGCAACAGTATTTTGCTTCCTCTGCCCATAATTGATTTTTGTTTTTTACAATTCTTTCAATAAAACATTTCTTAACAATAAGAAACAATTAATTAATAAAAATATTTTTTATTTCATACGCCATTTTTCGGCAAATTAATTAACAATTTCAAGTTTCGTAAAAACTCAATTTCTTACTTTTATTTCAGAGCAACAAGACGAAAAAAATTTGTATTGTGTGACTCTGGTTTATTATTTTTAAAACTTATCCCGGTATTGTAGTTTTTAAAAAAGTATAAAAGTTTCCAAAGTTGAAGTTAGATCAAAAAATATTACAGTTTGAACTAAAAAAAACAGGGTTTTTCAGAGCAAAAAACCCTTGTATTCATCATAACTTTTTTCTTATAATTTAAGTCAAATAAAGTGGTTTGGCAAAAATTTAGATCTTTCAATTATCTACATTTTATGCCTTAACAGTTTTTTTTCGTACAATGCACGGTTCTTGCACTATAGCTCATAAAACTCGAGTTAGACTCACAGGGTATGAAAATTGTATTTTTGCTCCCAACACTACGTAAAAGCAAATCTTAGGAGGGGAAAGGGTGATTATCTATTGTTTTGGTTTACCCAAAAAGTGCAAATTAAACCCAAGCACAAAAAATATTTTTATTTTTGTTGACCTGTGTTATATAAATTGTTTGTAAACTTTTTATAAAAGGAATTGAATATTTTCGATTTTGAATCAAGTTCGCTGCTCAGCTCTTTTGTTTATTTGATAGAATCAATGAAAAAGAAAATACCCTGCATTCACACTGTTTTTAATTAATTGTTATCTTTAATTTCATTCACAGTGAATGAAAAAGAAGTTCCAACAATTTAATGAACACATTTGGATGGCTCAAAATTTGATACCTTAAAGTTATCCTGTCAATCGATATTAAGCTCGCATCTAATTAAATTGTTTAATTTAAGTTAAGTTTTGATTTTGTATCTATAAGCAGACGCTTTCAGCAATGCATAAATAATGCAAAGGATTAAAAATCATAATATTGCCAAAGAATGACTTTTCAAAAATATTAACATTATTTTCATCTCAATTATTTCCCATCCAGACATCTTTTTTTTTGTCCAAGAATTCAAAACATCCAATTTACCTACACCCACAATCAATGATGAAAATGCATCTCGAAGAGAAAAATAGATTTTATGAGGCAATGAACTGCCAATCATCATTTTTGAACTAATCCCTCACACAAACAATCACTTGTGTATGAATAGCACTCATACGTATCAGTAAACTTTACATCGTCACACCTGATTGAACAGCCAGCACAGAGAGTGCACTGCACATCATACAGAGCTCATCCTTGTGTCACTTATACATGATACACGTTTATCTATTATTCCATGGGTATATATGAAAAACGACATATTTGTGTCTCTTACTCCTTGCATTTTGTCTGCATCATTGCTGTCATTATTGCCAAGCAGCTTTACACCATTCCATTGGAATTAGAATATTTTATCCTAGAATTTAATATGCCATCCCGTTACTGTTATACCGTTACCATACTTCAACCAGACGTAACGGTGAGCTAACATGTTTTGTGCTATTCCCAACCATGACAAGTTGATGGGGTTGCACATATCTCCAGCTGCTAACTCCATTTTCAGTTTGAGCTAGGTCGTTTCTCTTATGAGTTCGTTGTAAGTCATAAGGGGTATTGGTTCTCAGAGCCGGTAGGTATACTATACGCCCCGTCATTATCATAGTAATCACCACTAGTCCCATCATCATCATCTTCTCCATCGGCATTTTACCACCCGGTAAACCTCTGTGCAACATAGCAGGAGGTATAATTCATAATCAAAGACTTAACGGATCCGCTTAAGAACATTTCCTAGGCTTCCCAGGGTGTATAGTATACCTATGCCAGCATGAACAGGAACGATTTCGTTCTACCTACCGTTAGGTCTATAGAGTTATAACTATGACTATCATGCAATGATTGCCAGTTAGAGCAACGCAATAACCTCAAATAAGTCAACGGCAGCGGAGAAGTACGCGAGGCCGAGGCATCAACAACAACACAGCCATCTCTATATAAGAGCCTTTGTGAATCTTTCATACGTAAATGTGGAGTTTCTTGAGCGCGCGTTGCCTGCGCTATTGCCATGCCAAAACATATTATCCAATGAATTCCTTCCTCTACTTTTCTCTCCCCAACATACTCTGTTGTAGTTCAACTATACAGTTGCTTTAAAAACCAAAGGCTTACTCAAAAAAACACAGCAGCTGCTGGTTGAGGAGGTATAATATAGTGATGGAGGCTGGTGGTTGGTACACAGAGCACCAGAAACAGGCAAGTCCTAGGATGATGGTTAAGGTAGAGCTACTTATTTATTTATTCAGCAACTCTGTGCCATTGAGTGGGTATTTGCAACGAAACTTGTGTGAATGCCATTAAGGTGCCTTTGCCATGCAAGGATTACTAACGCTAATATACTCCTAGTAGTGTGGAATTAATTTGAATTATGTGTTCATGTCGGAAAACGGAAAACGAAAAAGGAAAGGGCTAGAGAGCAGAGGTAAGTTTGGCAGAAGATGTGGCAATTGCTTTCGGCTTTATATAGAAGCTGAAGCAGGTATACCCGGTTTCAGTATAGTATATGTAGTTGGTTAGAAGAGAGCAAAGCAAAAAGTACCTCAATATCAATGAGTTACTTCTTAAAAATAAAAATAAATAAATTCTGCATGAAAAATAAGTACAAAAAAGACGGTTTGTAAGTACTTATTTTTAGTTTTTTTTTTTTTTGCTTACTTTTAGGAGTTGAAAATTTGCTGACGATGTATGATATTTTTTTTTTACAGTTGTAAGTACTTCATTTTTTGCAAAATATGCAAAGACACAGAGATATAACGAGCATTGACTTTGAATAATTTATCTTTGAGAGGAGGAAAAATATATTCCTATATAACAGACTTGAACTTTTTAATTATATTACAAAGGGCTTCTTTAGAAGTCAAGTTGAAGGCATATGAAGTCATAGAGTAAAAAAAAAATGCAAATTTATGAAAAAAATACTAAGATTAGAAAGTCTATATTAAAGTTTAAAATAAATTGGCATTTCACTGAACTATTTAAAGTCTTATGAGGTAAGTTACTATACAACAACTTTCATAATCACGTGTACTAATAATGGAACTTTATATATTAAATTAACTTTCGCGCCAGACTAAATGTGATAAAACTTACTAAAAATTTTAGAGACCGACTATTCCATCCCTAATTTATGATCCTAGTTGCAAATAATTTATTTTTACTTGTTATTATTTAGGTTTATTTCATTTTCAATAATTCTTTTAATCAGTGAAAAGCTCGTGAAAAAAGAGGTTGTCTGTAAAGCCGGTTTACGGACGATGATTTAAAGTGATAACTTCGTAAGAAAACAGGTTGTGTGCTTTTGTTTAAAATGAGTCAATTGAAGCGTTTACTTATTTCAAACAATCATAATTTACAAGAAAAAGCTAAACAAAATTACCTTTTTTCTTTTCTCATTATATTAATTTTTTTTTATTTTAAAAGCTTACAAAAAAAAATTATACCATTAAAAGCAATGCGCAAAAAGTATTAAAATAATTTATTAAAAACAATCATTTCTTATGGAATAAGTGAAAAATTCATTTCCATCACCCAAAAATACATTTTTTTGATATAACAACCTATAATAAATTTTATACCACCTGAAAGCTTATTGCTTTAGCTCAAAATATATATATAGATTATGTCTATTCGACATCTACAAAAAGAGCTCGATCAATTTTCATCAAAAAAGGCAAAAAAACATATAATTTTATCTTCTCGTACTTTTGGATCAATTTTTGCAATGACAACCTATACAAAATTTTATATCATGTGAAAGATCATTATTTCATCTTTCAAATGACGTTTCAGTCCTATTTCTGCAATGCCTAGAAACGAATTTAGAATTTTTTAAAGCCAACCATGTCGAAATTCCAAACTGAGATTACGGTACTGGTGGCTGTTCATGATCAACAGATCTCCACAGTTGTTTTAATTTAACATTTTGTAGCTTGTAGTGAATGTACAGTTATGTGTGATATACCTAATGAAAGGTAACATCATCAGGATGCTTAGTAAAGTTAAATCAAATTTGAATATGCTTTAGATCAAAAGATAGAACCTGTTGAATAGAGTGGAGTAAAAAAACAGATTTTTCGATTTTCGTGTGTCCTGTATTATATATCGTTGATCCTTGACCCAAAAAGTGTACAGCCAAAATTTTAGCCAATTATGACAACATCTAGAGGTGGCACACTCGACTTGACTTGAAAAAGAGGCTTTTTTCAAAAACGTAAAAACAACACTGATTTGAATTTTTTTTTAAATTTTATTTTTTAATTAAATACATAAATAGACATAGAAGCAATAAATCAAATTAGATAAAATTATAAATGTTTCTATTAGCAGTCTTTGGGTACTATTTTTGGCTAAAAAATTCAGATTCGATTTCCAAAAGGTCAAAAAACTTGGGACAAAAAAACTTGTTTTTCCCGTTATTCGGTCAAAAACCATTTTGAAATACCAATTTTTTGCACATATATGTGCACAGTCATAGACTACATGTTCTTTAAGCTTAAGATTTTTTGAATGCTACCAAAAATTTAAAAAAATAAAAACTCACCCAAAAATACCCCAAAATAAGTAGGTGTTTTTCAAAAATTCATATTTCGAAACGCAGAGAATTTTTTATTTTTTTTTAGAATTTTTTCAATACCTTTGTCAGTCTTGCAATAAATTTATCTATTGATTAAAAAAAAATTCAACCCTTTACATTGTGGCGTTTAGAAAATAGCCAATTTTTTGAAATTTTGTTTAACCCCTGTTTACCCTATTAAAAGATAGAATTTTTTAAAATCCTTCAAATATATTTAACTTTAGGTTATTATCTTTCAAAGTGCGAGAGTGGAACGCTAGAAAATTGGGTTCATTTTTTTTTGGTGGCTGCCATGGTTCATCGATTTATAAGACGTTATCACGTAAAAAGGGTTAAAAACGCAGTGTTTCCGCTAAGGACACTGAATTTAATAATAATTGTCCGTTTTTGATTATTTTGTGAGTTTTTGGATGATAATTTATTTGTTTTAGCTTAACAATATAATAAATTACATATTTTTAATTTTTTTTCGTTATAAAAAAAGTTGTTGTTGTTCATTTAAAACCTTAAATATAAATTGATTACACAAGCAGCTGCCCTGCAAGTATGAAAGCTATACACGAACCTCTTCTGAAAAAAAAATTATATTTAAGTTGTTAAAAAATAAAATTAGTCAAATATGTATAAAAAGTTGTGGCTTAATATTGGCGTTTGGTGACATTAATTGTACTTTTAAGACTGCCACTTAATATACCTGTATTCGTTATAAAATTTAAGAGCCGATTTTTCAATGATTTCAATTTAATTTGGTGTAAGTAATGGTCTTATTGATTCTAGCAAAACGGCGTTTTTAGTTTTTCTCAAAAATTTCCAGAGAACGGAATTACCTATACGTGTTGCCGTTTTTCAAAAATTGACATGTTTTTTAAGTTCATATATTTCATCAAAGCATAAGTCAACTTTACTCAAAATTTACAGACATTTTTGAAGTGTAAAATGTAAAAAAGAAATTTAAAAATTTTTGAAAAAAAATAATTTTAAATTTAATTTTATTAACTTTTTATTTTTTTTTTATTTTTTTCTCGACACTAAATTTCCAATAGATATTTCAGATTAAGAGACTTTGAACTACAAGAGCTAGTACTTGCGACCCAGTCGTGCATTTTAATACTCAATTTCTTATCTTTTCTAAGCGACATATTAAATTTAATTTAATTTGTTTTAACTTTGCATATTTTGAATAAAACATAAACCAAAAAATGGTAGTAATTCTAAATAAAAATATTTGTGACTCTTTGTATGATGATAGTGAATTTACATATTTTTATTCCAATTAGAAGTTAGAACGAATTAAATAATGGAAACATCTTATTGCTTCGTTCGTTTTCTGAAAATTCATGATGTACAATCCGTCCATAATGATTTCTTTCTTTTAATTCTTGGAATAAGCATTTTCTTCTTTAAGTATACACATTTCCATTCAGCTTTAAATTTTAGACAACAAGAGATCGCATTAGGTACTAACTCAGATAGAAAACGAAAAATTTATAACAACAATTTGCATAATCAAAATATACCACAAAAACGTATAATTTCCTGGCTAGACAGTGCTTTTACAAAATAAGAGTTGTTAGGTAATCATGTCGATTTTGCACACAAAACTCCCCCCCAAAAAAATCTTCTTTGCAGGCAATTAGCTTTTGCCAATGGTCTTTAATTAAACTGTCTGTTAAAGGATAGTCGAATAAAATAAAATCAAAAAAATAAAAGATAGGAAAAGATGAAACTGTTTCTTTCGTTTCTTTTCCTTAAAAATCCCCTATAGAGTTATTCTTATACTAACGTTCAGTTTATATATATATTATAATCCTTAAGATAGATAGATACTTTTACCCTTAAAAATATCTACTATGAATAACGATTATCCTCTGGGCTCTGTGCCTGTGCTATTGAAGCGTTTAAATTTAACTGCACCCCCAAAAATCCACCTCTAAATGACCAAAAATACTTTCCGTTTAATTACTTCGGGCCAAAAACAAATATAACCCAAGCAAAAGACAAGAATAAACCAAAAAAGATACTATACAAAAACCGAACAACTAACGAATGTTAAACAAAAAACAACAAAAATAAAACCAAAAAAAAAAAAAAATAATATAAAGCGAAGAACAAGGACTCTTCGTTTTACTCCTAACAAAAACTGAATGGCAATTATTTTCTCTTCATTTCTCCATCGCTTGGGCTAAATAAGGGCAAAAATGTGGCGTTGGATGGGGGTAAATATAATATAGAAGCCGAGGAGGAGAGATAAGAACAAAAGCACCCATAGATCCAAACGGATTTAAAATTTTGTACCAGTAAGCGGCTGAAGCATGTAAAAAGCACAAATACTTTGTGTTGGCTATGATATCACGTTTTGTATCCGCAGAGATGCACAGACTGCAAGCGATTTTACATTTTTTTTTTTTTTTTATTATATCAGCGACCGGGAAAGGACTCGGTTTCGGACTCGTACTCGTTTTCGTCCTCGAACACAGAAAAGGACAAAGAAAATTTTAAATGGAATTTTAATGTTCAGTTCTTTTGGGAGAGAAAAGTATCCGTTTTTTGTGTGCATCATCATTCGACGGCCATTAGTTTACTTTGTTCTCCAAAAATTACTCTGAACTGTATTTGTAATGTTTTGTCGTAATGCGTTTTCTGTTTTCAACGAAAAAAAAAAAAATGAACGAACGGGGACTCTCTCAATTTCTGTGTCAACAAGGATTTCCTCATAATTCCCTTATTACTCCGAAACAGTTATTGAAGAGCTTAGTTTTTAGCGCTTAGTGGGAAATGATATTTTTTCCCAGAGATGGGACTTTTGTTTCGTAGAAATATTCAAATCCTTGAAATTGTCCTTAACCTTTTTTTAACATTAAGTAATGAATCCTTTTGCATTAGGATTGGTGTAAATGCTGCAGGAATGTGTTTGCAGAAATTTCCTTTTCACGATTGCAATACTCTTGTTCCGTGAAATATTGGAAAACCAAGCTACGATTTCCCTCGTTGATCTCACAGTGCAGTTCTCAAAACTGCATAATGAAAAACGGATTTTCTAAATTTTCCTTGTAAATGTCTTGGATTCAGGCAAGTATCACCTCCTTGGCTCTCGCACTATCAAAGTTTTTTTTACGACACGAATCCTTAGAGGGATTGCACTGCAATAAATCGCTTGAGAAGTTCCCCGCGCGTTTGAATGAGTGTGAAATTGAAAACACAGTAAAAATGAAAAAAAGAAGAAAAACTGGAAAAATTGTTGATACAAGCTGTTCACAGCAGATGGTCTTTACTTGTGCTGCTGCAGGCTTCAAGCTATATTCGTATAAACACAGTTTTCATCTGTACTTTTTTCTTAGGAAGATGGAAAAGCTGTGTGGTATTTTTAGAAAGAATATGAAGACGGCAATTGGGACGACTTCTTCACACTTCTATGGAAAGCTATTGATTGGATAGCGTTAGTTGGATTGATGGACGAGAGTTTTATGTGTGTACTCGTCGTGTATATCCTTGGCTTGGTGTTGTTTATAGATTGTGGGAAAAGAGGTTTTCTATTTTTGTTCGTATTTTTTTTTTTTATTTTTATCTTTCTGCCCTACAACAACGGTAAAGTGGTGGCATTTCAAGGATTTTATTTTATATTTCTTGTTTTTTTTTATGGAAGAAGGATAAGGATACGCTTTTCTGTATAAGAGGTGAGAGAGTTAAGAGTTGTTGCAATGAAGCAAAAAGATGAAATCAAGCATGGCTATCAAATCAATCGGCTCCTTGAAATGGTGTGATGTCATTTTAAGACTTGACTTGCATACAAATAATGTTATCGAAGATTTGACGTTAACATTGGGAATGTGTTGGTAGGTATTAAGGTTATTATATGGAAATGGGTGCGGCCATATTGGAGGTTGGTATTTGATGGTTAACTAATTTACAGTAGCAAATTCAAAGAGCGAAATTCTATGCATATGGTGGGGGCAATTACAAAGGTAAATGTTTAGAAACTTTTATACCATTGGCAAAGAGTATTAAAACTAATGACAATAACAACACTAACGGATAAATCAAACAAAGATTCACTTCAAATGTTTGATGTTGTGATTATTTTATTTTTGTTTGG
This sequence comes from Episyrphus balteatus, assembly GCF_945859705.1. Classification (NCBI taxonomy): domain Eukaryota; kingdom Metazoa; phylum Arthropoda; class Insecta; order Diptera; family Syrphidae; genus Episyrphus; species Episyrphus balteatus. The sequence continues at coordinate 18,191,913 of NC_079134.1, read as the reverse complement.
TACTAAATCAGTTGCAATTTGGTTCCTGGACCCCGTACAAAATTGTATATGTACTAATAAAATAAGGTAATTGAAAAATGGTGCCTTTCTTAGAAATGGATTTTTTTAATTTTGTGAAAGTTTATTGCAAAAAAAAAACAAAAAACTATCAATAGCCAGGTATTTAAGTGTAACTACAAAACTTTCCATTAAAATATCAAAAATGATGTCTCTATAAATCGAACTTCTAAAAATGTGCTTCGAAAAAATCTACATACCTACGGAAATTTTGAATAATTTATTGACAACAAAATTTATGCGCAATTTTTTTAAGTGAAAACTCTATTAATATTATCTTCAAATGCGTTGCAAAATCCATATTTTATTATTTGAAAAATCGGGTACCTACGAATTTCGTCGTAATGTTTTAATGACTTATACTGTATTAAAACAATTTTTTGGTTTATGAAGAATTAAAGTCATTTTTGACAAAAAAAAAGTAATGCGATCTTAGATATTGCGTTATGTTTCACAAATTTTCTGTGCGAGAATGCTGCATCTATTAATACCAAAGTTATTAATAGTTTTTTGTTAAAAAATACCCCTTTTTACCAAATGAAAATGTTTAAAAATAAAAAAAATGCTTTCTGAACTTGCTCTTGTATCACAAGGCTATTTTTTTTTGAATATTTTACTCACTTTATCTGAGTATTTTACTCACTAATCATTTAAAATTCAAGATTTGGTAAAAAAAAATTTAAGAAAAAAGTAAAGATAAAAAAAAGTCATGTTTGCAATTCACACGTGGTAGAAGTGAAACCTTAAAAAAAAATGTTCTTGCAAAAAAAACAAAAAATCTACCTATTTTTTATTCTATCTCCTTTAAATACATGTTTTTTTTATGACAACCTATATTAATTTTATATCATCTGAAAGCTTATTGTTTCTGCTCAAAATATTTATACCGTCCATGTCTATACAACATCTACAAAAAGAGCTTATTTTTTCAAACCAAATCACTTTTCATCAAAAAAGCAAAAAAATCAATATTTTTTCTCTTTTAACACCATTAAATATATTTTTTTAAATGACAACCTATAGTAAATTTTATATCATCTGAAAGGTTATTTCACCTTTTATATAACGTATGAATCATATTTCTACCATGCCTAGAAAAAAACAAAGATTTTTTAAAGCCAACTATGTCGAAATTTCAAGCTGAGATTACGGTACTTCCTACACTGGCCATCGTCAACAGATCTCCACAGGTGTTTTGAGGTATTTTTCAAATTTTTCAATTTAAGATTGTGTAACTTGTAGAGTTCGTACAGTTAATTGTGATATTTCAAATAAAAGGTTATGTTATCAGCATGCTTATTAAAGTTAAATCAAATTTGTATGCGCCCTAGATCAAAAGATATAACGTGTGGTGTGGAAAAAAACATCTTTTAACCGTTATCTCAGAATTTTGAATATGAAATTAATTGAAATTTTGTACATTTATAATTTATTTAATAAACTATCTACAGTACAAATTGTATTTATCTATCTATTAAAACAAAAAAGTTATAACAAGTTGAATGTTCGTGTCGCGTTTTCGTTTCATCTTGTTTCAAATCACTACGATACAAAAGAAGTTTTCACTTCAAAAAGGTAAATAACTTTTGTATTTATAGCGATACTAAAAAAAGTTATATGGCAGAAATGTATGGAATTTTAAGGTACACAATCTTTTTTATAATTTTTACAAAAAGGCCTCAAAACTTAAAGTTTTTTTTTTAATTTTTTTTTTGGCTTGTAACTTTTGGGAGTCATGACCCCCACATATATGATCAAAAACCAATATACTCAACAATTTTTTTTATCAAATCTTGGTTCTTAGTGTTTAAACAATCACAATTAATGGCATACCAACTATATTTTGAATCGTGTTTTTTCAATTTCTTAAAAAATCGTTTATTTCTTCAAAAATGTATATTTTTAATAAAATGGAATCGAGTTTACTACTTATTATTTGTTTGTTTATTTTGAAAGTAAGTTTTTTTTAATCCTTCTCAAGTACAGGAGGTATCTACCATCATGTTGTAGATCTCTGTCAGGCTAGATTTTTCGGCAAAATATCCTTTTTCTGAAGAGCTAAAAATAGAAATATCGTGGTAAATCAGCATTGGTGGACAATAATGTGTTCATAACTTTATAGTGGACTGTATAATTTATGAATAATAAATAATATAAATAAAACACAACACATTGTATTTGTTCTAATTGGACTGCGTGTCCTCTTTATTGAAAGATCTTATTACGACTGAGGAGAAGAGAGGGAGGGAAGAATAAGGAAACACACACGATCGTTGGTTGGTGTTGATTGTTGTTGTAGAAAAAGGAGATACACACAGATTATTCGCTGGTCTCCTGTTCCTTTGAGACGTTGTGTGTGTTGAAAGGCTTTTCTTGCGAGTAGGCACGGATTATTTAACATCCTGCCCACTTTAAACCTTCGGTTTAATATTTGATGATTGTTGATCTTCGATGGATTGATGGCTTCTTACGAATAGCATTTGCTCAAGGACATTGGGAAAACCATTGGCGCCCCTGAATGTTTATAAATGCCAATGGAAAAAACCAAGTCGATTCGGGTAATGTACTGAGGGGATCTTTGCTCGTATAGACCTTGTGACTGTTTTGCTGGCTGAAGGTCTGTTGAATCATTTGGAGATTTTGATGTGGTCCACCAATTGTGTTAGATAATGTAAAAGCTGTTTATGCAGTGGGATCTTATTGCTATTGTTGTTGAAATGGATAGCTGGAGAGATCTTGGAGTGTTCTCAAAGTGTGCTTAACTTTTTGATCTGTTTTATTTTGCAAATTTTTTGCTGATGATTGCTGTGAGACTTGTAGTTACTGCTGCATTCTTGTGGTTAAAATTGAACAGCTATTGGAAGTTGTTGGTGTATTCTGTTGATGGTTTGATGAATCACAAGCTCATGTTGGTGCTGTGCTGTCATTCTTGTAGTTTTTGCTGCTGCTTTGTTTGTTGTCCTTGTTAAAATACTGATGTATGACGAATTAATGCTGGTGTTCTTGCTGCTTGTTGCTTTTGTAGCTATGCTGATACCGTTACTGCTACTGTAGATTTATTGCTGCTTGCAACGGACCAGATTCCTGCTTTTCCTGATAAGCATTTTGACGGAATGATTTGCTGCCATTGGTAAGCTGCATCGTGTGCTTTTGTTTTGGGTTTGATCTGCCTGTGGACAGATGTCCCTGCCCACTTTGATTTTACAGAATCAAGAGAATTGATAAAGCTGTGTCGTATCTCATATGGCATTCTTAGCCATTTCTCTGTGTTGGAAATGCTCGGAAAGAAAATAAAAGAAAGAGAAAATATTTAGTTATGCTTCCTTCTTCAAGGAATATTATAAATGCATGTATATGTTTTTGGAATGCTCGTGTTTTGAAATTTTATATGTATATGTATGTTTAAAGTCTTTTTATTGGTAAAAAATAGATATTTAATGATGTTTTTGGAATGAATTTTGTCTCTTGAACAAATGATTCATTCTGTCTTCATGAAAGAATGTACGCTGGGATGAATTTTGTCTCAAGAACAAATGATTCACCCTGCGAACGCACACTCAAAATCGAACTGTGAAAAGGATGCCCTTCGTAGGCAATCTGCTTTCCTGAAAGAATGTGCGTTTTGTAAGAACGCACACTCAAAATAAAAGGTTTAAAGGTTAAAAGGCTTATAAGCAATTGCTGGGTGTTAAATTTTTTGCATATACTAATTTTTGAAAAAGGTATTGTTTTTTTTTTAAACCCAGTTAAAATAGAGATATATTCATTGCTCTTGCACAATAAATATATCATATTTAAATTTAAGTCAATAAATACTCTTTGAAAATTTTTATGATTTGATTTTGCTTGGTTTGCTTAAGTTTATTTATTGAGCAGTTTTATGACTCTGCTTCCAAGGACTTGATTCCTAGGTTAATTTGTGTTATTTGAAAATAAAAAATTGAACAGGTTTCTTGCATAGGTGTCAATGAAAAACTTTTGTATTTTATCAATTTATTGTTTTTCAATTGCTAAACCTTTTTTTTTATTGGATATAAAATGTAATCGATCTGATATTAGCTGCCTTTTCTTGAGCAGTTTTAATGGATAACTCTTCTTTTAATTAAGTACACACGTGTTTGAGGTGTTTTGTATTGGTGAACATTTGATATCACTGATATTTTTGGATTGAATTTAGTTTCTTGAACAAATGCTCAAACTGGAATTGTGAAAAGGATGCCCTTCGAAGGCAATCTGCTTTTATTTTTTTGGAAGAATGTACGCTGGGATGAATTTTGTCTCAAGAACAAATGATACATCCTGCGAACGTACACTCAAATGGGATTGTGAAAAGGATGCCCTTCGAAGGCAATCTGCTTTCCTTTGTGGGAAGAATATACGCTGGGATGAATTTTGTCTCAAGAACAAATGATTCACCCTGCGAACGCACACTCCAAATCGAATTGTGAAAAGGATGCCCTTCGAAGGCAATCTGCTTTCCTTTTTGTAAAAATGTACGCTGGGATGAATTTTGTCTCAAGAACAAACGATTCACCCTGCGAACGCACACTCCAAATCGAATTGTGAAAAGGATGCCCTTCGAAGGCAATCTGCTTTCCTTTTTGGAAGAATGTACGCTGGGATGAACTTTGTCTCAAGAACAAATGATTCACCCTGCGAACGCACACTCCAAATCGAATTGTGAAAAGGATGCCCTTCGAAGGCAATCTGCTTTCCTTTTTGTAAAAATGTACGCTGGGATGAATTTTGTCTCAAGAACAAACGATTCACCCTGCGAACGCACACTCAAAATCGAATTGTGAAAAGGATGCCCTTCGAAGGCAATCTGCTTTCCTTTTTGGAAGAATGTACGCTGGGATGAACTTTGTCTCAAGAACAAACGATTCACCCTGCGAACGCACACTCAAAATCGAATTGTGAAAAGGATGCCCTTCGAAGGCAATCTGCTTTCCTTTTTGTAAAAATGTACGCTGGGATGAATTTTGTCTCAAGAACAAACGATTCACCCTGCGAACGCACACTCAAATCGAATTGTGAAAAGGATGCCCTTCGAAGGCAATCTGCCTTCCTTTTTGGAAGAATGTACGCTGGGATGAACTTTGTCTCAAGAACAAATGATTCACCCTGCGAACGCACACTCCAAATCGAATTGTGAAAAGGATGCCCTTCGTAGGCAATCTGCTTTCCTGAAAGAATGTGCGTTTTGTAAGAACGCACACTCAAAATAAAAGGTTTAAAGGTTAAAAGGCTTATAAGCAATTGCTGGGTGTTAAATTTTTTGCATATACTAATTTTTGAAAAAGGTATTGTTTTTTTTTTAAACCCAGTTAAAATAGAGATATATTCATTGCTCTTGCACAATAAATATATCATATTTAAATTTAAGTCAATAAATACTCTTTGAAAATTTTTATGATTTGATTTTGCTTGGTTTGCTTAAGTTTATTTATTGAGCAGTTTTATGACTCTGCTTCCAAGGACTTGATTCCTAGGTTAATTTGTGTTATTTGAAAATAAAAAATTGAACAGGTTTCTTGCATAGGTGTCAATGAAAAACTTTTGTATTTTATCAATTTATTGTTTTTCAATTGCTAAACCTTTTTTTTTATTGGATATAAAATGTAATCGATCTGATATTAGCTGCCTTTTCTTGAGCAGTTTTAATGGATAACTCTTCTTTTAATTAAGTACACACGTGTTTGAGGTGTTTTGTATTGGTGAACATTTGATATCACTGATATTTTTGGATTGAATTTAGTTTCTTGAACAAATGCTCAAACTGGAATTGTGAAAAGGATGCCCTTCGAAGGCAATCTGCTTTTATTTTTTTGGAAGAATGTACGCTGGGATGAATTTTGTCTCAAGAACAAATGATACATCCTGCGAACGTACACTCAAATGGGATTGTGAAAAGGATGCCCTTCGAAGGCAATCTGCTTTCCTTTGTGGGAAGAATATACGCTGGGATGAATTTTGTCTCAAGAACAAATGATTCACCCTGCGAACGCACACTCCAAATCGAATTGTGAAAAGGATGCCCTTCGAAGGCAATCTGCTTTCCTTTTTGTAAAAATGTACGCTGGGATGAATTTTGTCTCAAGAACAAACGATTCACCCTGCGAACGCACACTCCAAATCGAATTGTGAAAAGGATGCCCTTCGAAGGCAATCTGCTTTCCTTTTTGGAAGAATGTACGCTGGGATGAACTTTGTCTCAAGAACAAATGATTCACCCTGCGAACGCACACTCCAAATCGAATTGTGAAAAGGATGCCCTTCGAAGGCAATCTGCTTTCCTTTTTGTAAAAATGTACGCTGGGATGAATTTTGTCTCAAGAACAAACGATTCACCCTGCGAACGCACACTCAAAATCGAATTGTGAAAAGGATGCCCTTCGAAGGCAATCTGCTTTCCTTTTTGGAAGAATGTACGCTGGGATGAACTTTGTCTCAAGAACAAACGATTCACCCTGCGAACGCACACTCAAAATCGAATTGTGAAAAGGATGCCCTTCGAAGGCAATCTGCTTTCCTTTTTGTAAAAATGTACGCTGGGATGAATTTTGTCTCAAGAACAAACGATTCACCCTGCGAACGCACACTCAAATCGAATTGTGAAAAGGATGCCCTTCGAAGGCAATCTGCCTTCCTTTTTGGAAGAATGTACGCTGGGATGAACTTTGTCTCAAGAACAAATGATTCACCCTGCGAACGCACACTCAAAATCGAATTGTGAAAAGGATGCCCTTCGAAGGCAATCTGCTTTCCTTTTTGGAAGAATGTACGCTGGGATGAACTTTGTCTCAAGAACAAATGATTCACCCTGCGAACGCACACTCCAAATCGAATTGTGAAAAGGATGCCCTTCGAAGGCAATCTGCTTTCCTTTTTGTAAAAATGTACGCTGGGATGAATTTTGTCTCAAGAACAAACGATTCACCCTGCGAACGCACACTCAAAATCGAATTGTGAAAAGGATGCCCTTCGAAGGCAATCTGCTTTCCTTTTTGGAAGAAATGTACGCTGGGATGAATTTTGTCTCAAGAACAAACGATTCACCCTGCGAACGCACACTCAAAATCGAATTGTGAAAAGGATGCCCTTCGAAGGCAATCTGCTTTCCTTTTTGGAAGAATGTACGCTGGGATGAACTTTGTCTCAAGAACAAATGATTCACCCTGCGAACGCACACTCCAAATCGAATTGTGAAAAGGATGCCCTTCGAAGGCAATCTGCTTTCCTTTTTGTAAAAATGTACGCTGGGATGAATTTTGTCTCAAGAACAAACGATTCACCCTGCGAACGCACACTCAAAATCGAATTGTGAAAAGGATGCCCTTCGAAGGCAATCTGCCTTCCTTTTTGGAAGAATGTACGCTGGGATGAACTTTGTCTCAAGAACAAATGATTCACCCTGCGAACGCACACTCAAAATCGAATTGTGAAAAGGATGCCCTTCGAAGGCAATCTGCTTTCCTTTTTGGAAGAATGTACGCTGGGATGAACTTTGTCTCAAGAACAAATGATTCACCCTGCGAACGCACACTCAAAATCGAATTGTGAACAGGACAAAAGTGTAAAAGTCAAATAAAATCCCTGGTAGTGAAATTAACGCATGTGATTTATGCCTAAAGAAAACAAATGAAATAAACAAGTGAAATTTGAGTTTGGGTGGGAGTGAACCTTATATGCGTCTGTTTTGTTTTGTTGGTTTTTTAAAATATTTTGTTAATGTTAATTGACGTATATTATTTTGCATTGTTTTATTGTCTCTCATCATGAATTAATATGTTTTTAAAAATGCATTCGTTTTTTTTATGTTAGAAAAAATGCTTAATATTGGTTTGGCGTTTCCATATAAATCAGTTTGCTTTGACTCTTTTTGTTTGTTTGTATGATTTGCTTATGTTTTGTATATATAACTGCAAAAGAATGAAATGAAAATATCTTGCATTAAAGCTAAGATCCTTAAATGTGAAACATTTAGTCTGTAAAATGAAAAGCGCTATTATTTTGTTTTCCATTACTCTCAATTTGTTCCTTGAGGATTTTAAAGAACAGTTACCCAAATTGTCTTTGTGATTTGCGATTAATTTGAATAACCACAATGAAAAGTCTCACTCCGACCCAAACAAGTAGGTTGATAATTATCCTAATTACCAACCACCTCGAGAAAGCAAAACAATTTAATTCAACCCTGGCAGATCTAAACCACAAACTCACTGCGCAAAACGACAACATTTTTGGAAACAAAAGCAGCGAAAATAAAACTAAAAGATCGTAAAATAATTCCTAATTGCCTCGGCGATCTACGATTATGATTCCCTTTATCATAAAAGAATTTCGCACACAATTAATTTTCACACCATAAAACATGAGTTGTCAATCTGAGCCGACAAAAAAGGGTACAGATCTTACTGTCCTAGTTGAATGAGTGGCGTACAAACAAATGTATGCCTGCCTACCAGGCCGGTTACAAAAAAAAATTCTTTTTCTACAAAAGGAGAATAAAAACGACCTAACGGAATTTTCTGTATCAACAGACAACAGCTGCAAAGATTTCTCAACAACAAACCCTAAAACGAAGGAAAAGAAATTGTTCGCACAAAAAACGAGTTGGGCTACATTCATATATTTGCAAACAAGATAAATGCGTAGCGCGTAGGTATATTCTCGACTACTAGATACATTCTTACACTATTGGTGTAAAACCGCTATTTCTATTTTCTTGCAAATAGTTTGGCGGGTCATATATACATCCGCAAAATGGTATATTAATATGTGAGATAAGTAATTTAAATTAATTGAAATTTACAAAAAATGAATCTTTTTATTTTTCTTAATAGGTATGTAGAATGTAGATATGTTTTTTTTTATAATTTTCTGTTTTTTTTTTATGTGTGCCAAGCCTGCAAAGACAAAGAGCACTAGTTGTAGCTATATCTTCGATCCTAATTGTTATTCTTGGCGGTGGATATTTTACTAAAAAACTATTAAAAAAAACTATTAATTGTTTTTGATTTTGATATATTGATTCATAGGTAGGTAAGTACTTTATTTACTGTATACACGATCATCTCATCGCATATTTGTGTGTAGAGATGTATGTTCTTACTTGGTGCTCATGTAGGTACATACCCAGACTCATCACTAAAAGAAATTTGGATGAACCCAACAGACAGAGAAGATCTATCAAAATATCTGAGACTCTAACGGTGCGAGAACCAAAATCATTTGGGTTGCGAAAAAGAAATCCCAACGATTCTGTGATTCATATCAAAACAAAATTTACACAAATCTCCCTACCTGCGCCATAAAAACAGTGCGCGATTTCAACGAAAACAGCCATAAAAACAAAAGGTTGTAGGTACTCGAGTGACACGCGACACAAGCAATGCATCCCTAAATTACCGACAAAAACAAAAATGACCTAACGGGGTTTCCATTCCAACAGCTGCACCACTAAGTAAATAGCGAAAGGAGTAGATACCTAGATCTTGAAAGATAGCAGTGCAAATAGATAGATCCTTTGTGTACATAGTGCAAAAATATCACCATCTACCTACCTACATGGAAATCTACACTATGGTGGTTGATGCTTAATTTTCACTACACCATAGACAAATTATGTCTCTTGTTTTGCGATTATGAAGTTGAATGGTATTTTGTAGATATGTATCTATGTATGTAGATGCAATATTGGAAATCGAATTTGTTCCTACTGATCTTTTGTTTTGCTTTTGTTTTGTAATTGAATTGAATATTATAAATGAGACAATTTGAAGAACCTACATACCAACAGATTTGGTGATGTTGTACTGTGGTGGTTGTTTTTTTTTTTTTTTGTAATAGTTTTTTTACCATTTTTTATGGGCGTACTTTTTGAATTCGAGATCATTTCATTTCATTACAAATTAGGTGTCTATTTATCATAATTATGCAAATGAATGTATGTACAAATGAAGGCAGGTATATGTAGTATGTAGGTACATAATTATTTAGTATGTATGATGTACTTGTACATACATATGTATTTATAAGGTGTTGAGTAGCTATATGTATTGTTATTATAAAATGTTTGTTTGATTTATAAAATCATGGTAGATATTACCTACTTACGTTTGTTTTTATGTAGCTGCTTGATACTTAAAACACAAAAATGTGTTGGTATGTGAAATGCTTTCACAGGAACTTGCCCAGTTGAATTCGTGTTGACTACGCACACCCAGATCTGCTTCCTGATTTTCACTTTCGCTCGATGAATAGGTATAAGTCAGGAAGTCCTTGAAGATCCATACATTGTGTTACCCAATTGAATCACTTACATTATATGAATGTAGGTATCTATTGATATTTTTTTTTTTTTTTTAACTTGTATTTCTTTGTTCACGCGAGGGTTTATTTTGTTTATATTCTGTTATCCTTTTTTTTTTTTTTGCACTCACGAGAATTTTTTTTTTTGTATTTTTGTTTTTCTTTTTTTTTTATTTATTCGAAATGTTTTTTTTTTTTTTTTTTGTTATTAACGGCACTGAACTGATATATTCTAATAAATGAGCTTTTAGAGGTGCATAGCTCAATATTGGGCTACGAAGGACCGTGGACAATAATGTGTTCATAACTTTATAGTGGACTGTATAATTTATGAATAATAAATAATATAAATAAAACACAACACATTGTATTTGTTCTAATTGGACTGCGTGTCCTCTTTATTGAAAGATCTTATTACGACTGAGGAGAAGAGAGGGAGGGAAGAATAAGGAAACACACACGATCGTTGGTTGGTGTTGATTGTTGTTGTAGAAAAAGGAGATACACACAGATTATTCGCTGGTCTCCTGTTCCTTTGAGACGTTGTGTGTGTTGAAAGGCTTTTCTTGCGAGTAGGCACGGATTATTTAACAATTGGCATACAAAATTTAGACGAACTGTTGATATTTCTAATAAAGGACTTAGATTTTCCCCTAGTCACTCTTTATTTTTGCACATGTATCTTAGAAATTTTTCATTTCTGAGAAATTAGAAAAACATTAATAAAAAAAATAATATAGTAAAAAAACAGGAAAAACCCAATTATTTCACAAAGCGCAAAGTTTATGTAATGTCAGTTTGAGTTAACACTTCAGTATTTTAACATAGGCACGTGGTTCAATAGAATCACTGCAATATAGAAACTGTTCAAAATTTTTCTACGAATTGAATACTTATCGTAATTTACTTATCGTTTTTTTCCTTTTCTTTTTCTTCTCCATCCAATTCAATGAATAAGATTTTTTGTAAAAAAAAATAGCTCATTTTTATCAAGCTGATTTCTTTTACCTCCTTTCTACTATACTTTTCTGTTCATCGTGATTGTGTTAAAGTGCTTTTCACTGTCAAAAACTTCCAATTTTTTAAACAAAAAAAAAATTCAATTTCATCCTTCACAATAATGACGGGGTTATTATTGTTCGATAAAGTTATATTATTTCCATGCCAGAGTCTCTTAACTTACTTTATATTGTCTTCGAGTTCAATTAAAACCTTCTTTTCATTTCATGAAAGTAGATGAAAATTTCCATCATTCAACGTTAAAAAATAAATGACAATTCGTTTCTTAAATGATTTAGGTCATTTTAAATTCTTCAACTTTTTAACTCTTTCCTGTTGAAGAACATTTTTAGCTTCTAAACTTCTTCAGCAAAAAAAAAAAAAAAAAAAAAAACTGAAAAGAAAAGAAATGCAAACCTACCAAAATGAGGGTTGTCAAAGCCATATTCTATATTTTTATACTGACAAAAAAATACCCTTTACAACCATTTTTTTAGGAAAAAAGGCTTACAAAAGTTTATCTTCTATTTCCACACACAAACTAATTTATTTACGACTCTCAACAAAAAAAAAATCTTTTCATTTCCGTTCATTTACCCCTTGCACCACCACACAGCTCGCACTCTTTTGCAAAAGTCATTCCAAAGCCTAATTGGTTCCCAAAAGGATAATAAAGGATTGATATATAAATGTTTTTTTTTTTTTTTTTTTTTGCTTTCTTTGTATTTAACTTAACTCGGCAGATAACTCATTCACAATTTGGGACTCATTATAAAAGAAGAGAAAAGAGATAAAGCTACTCAAAAGGTCCTTTTGCCAAAGCCAAACTAAAAACCTGACCATTAGATACACTTGAGTCATTTCATTCAACTTTGTTTGAATTGCTGCTCGTTGAGAGTTGGTTTTGGTTCTGATGGTTCTCTTTTGGGGGCGCTGCTAAAAATATATATCTATTACAATTGCGTGTGTACATATTTCATTTTCAGAGAGAGGCATTTAGAGCCTACATATATCCACCAGGACCTCCCAAAACCCTCTTTCAACAATGAATATAAAAGAAAGGAAACGAAACGTCCTTGGAGAGTCGAGAGTGTACCGCATTGGCAGCAGTTGTAAATACATTTCGCATTCGCATTCAACAAATCCGCAATTATTTTTTCTTACTGTTAATTAAATAACTAAAAGCGCTTCCGGGCTGTCAGCAAACTATATGGTGTCTATGTCTATGAATCCTGGGGGTGGGTTAGAAAAAAAAAAACCCGCTGAGGAGCGATCCTTAAATCCACATTACAGCAGCGCGGCTCGACCGACTGATGGCGCCATTGCAGCCAAAACGTTTAGAAATAAAACTCATGTGGCTTTTTTCCCTGCTGGAACATAAAAGCCTTTCAAATCTTCTACACATCTCTAACATCTAAAGTCTACAAATTCTGTACACTGTACACATCCGCTATGCTCAGCTGAGTGTGTATCCTCTATTCGCACAATTTCTGATGAATTGTGTGGACAAATGCTGAGAGATGATGAAATTTTCGGACACTTTTGTTTGGGATGTTGCGGTGGCGGAGGGCGGTTATGTGTAAGGTACTTTTTCTCCATCCCATGGTGATGGTGAGCACTTCCTCTTCCTTCCTTTTATTTCTCCTTGGGATAGGAGGACTTTCTCGTCGTCATCACTCAGTGTATTCATCATGCGAATTATAATCCTCTTACAAAATGCTAATAGAGGATTGTCCTTTGAAAAATTTCTAGCAAACAGAAATAAACGAAGCGGAAATATGAAATATTCTCTCTCTTCTTTCTCTTTTAACTATATATATACAAAAAGTCGTCTCTCGTTTCAGTATTATTTTTTGTGATTTGAATATAAAAGTAAAACGACACGAGATGACGATGATGATGAAGAGAGAAGAACAAAAAGGAAAAAAAAAACTTCCAACATTTGCATAACATTTGTAAAAGATATATTTAAAGAAAAAAAAAATTTGGATGAGGATAAAAAGGGGGCGGTGGTAAAAATGGGGAGTGGCAATTAAAAAAGTCATGTATGTTTATACATATTTCAGGGGCACCTACTCTTCAAAAGGGCTAGTTAGGATAACGAATTGACGAACGGAAAAGCCAATTAAAAATTAGCTCCTGTTTGCATTTCCTTAAAAAGAATGTTTGCACAATTTTGATATTCAAATCAAATTGAATTCAGTTATGTATATCATTTTCAAGACGGAAATGTTTTGGTACTTGATTAAGAGGTTTGCTGAAATTAATTTTAAAGTATGTGATAGACTCTATGTGAATTTTTGCCAAAATTAGTACAAATTGCACTAAGGAAGAATTGTTTAGTCTTGAGACTCGTGGTCCAAAAATAAGATCCAAAAAATTTCCTTCTTTTAGTAGTTCAATATTTTCGTACAATAAAAGTACATTTTCAGGGTCAAGATGTTACTCCTTGACTTTATTAAGATAAGGATAAGATAAGAACTGAAGAATTTGAAGGTTTTCTTGATATAATTGGACTTTTTTGGAGTAAAAATATTACGCCTTAGCATAATTGGGGTTGAGAACTTATGTATATCCGAAATTAGAAAACTTTTTCATAGTAAATTTTCTACACTTTGTCCTCATTGCTTCACTAATCATGTGAATTTATAAAAATTGTAGATAGTCGTCACTAAAAAAAACTCTTTCGGAGTTGAAAAATTACGTCTTGGATTCACTGAAGATGAGATTTTGTAAAAATGAAATTCCTTATGGAATAAGAGGAGTTTTTCGGAGTAAAAATGTTAAGTCTTGACTTCATTGAGGATGAGACTTTATAAAATTAAAGTAATTCATTAAATAAGAAGACCTTTTAGGAGTAGAAATATTAAGTCTTTTCTTCATTGAAGATGCAACTTTTTAAAAATAAAAATCTTCATAAAATAAGAGGATGTTTCGGAGTAAAACTGTTCAGTCTTGACTTAATTATGGATGAGACTTTATAAAATTAAATGTCTTCATAAAAACGAATAAATTTTCGGATTAAACATGTTAAATCTTGACTTCATTGAAGATGCAACATTGTAAAATTAAAAATCTTAATGAAATAAGAAGACTTTTCGGAGCAAAAATGTTAAGTCTTTTCTTGATTGAAGATGCAACTTTATAAAACTAAAAATATTCATGTGATAAATATAGTTTTTCGGAGTAAAATGTTAAGTCTTGACTTCATTGAGGAAGAAACTTGCTTCACTCATCATGTGAATTTATGAAAATTGTAGACAGTCGTCACTAAAAGAACTCTTTCGGAGTTGAAAAATTACGTCTTGGATTCACTGAGATTGAGGTTTTGTAAAAATGAAAGTCCTTATGGAATAAGTGGAGTTTTTCGGAGTAAAACTGTTCAGTCTTGACTTAATTATGGATGAGACTTTATAAAATTAAATGTCTTCATAAAAAACGAATAAATTTTCGGACTAAACATGTTAAATCTTGACTTCATTGAAGATGCAACATTGTAAAATTAAAAATCTTAATGAAATAAGAAGACTTTTCGGAGCAAAAATGTTAAGTCTTTTCTTCATTGAAGATGCAACTTTATAAAACTAAAAATCTTCATGAAATAAATGGAGTTTTTCGGAGTAAAATGTTCAGTCTTGACTTCATTGAGGAAGAAACTTGCTTCACTCATCATGTGAATTTATGAAAATTGTAGACAGTCGTCACTAAAAGAACTCTTTCGGAGTTGAAAAATTACGTCTTGGATTCACTGAAGATGAGGTTTTGTAAATGAAATTCCTTATGGAATAAGAGCAGTTTTTCGGAGTAAAAATGTTAAGTCTTGACTTCATTGAGGATGAGGCTTTATAAAATTAAAGTAATTCATTAAAAAAGAAGACCTTTTCGGAGTGGAAATATTAAGTCTTTTCTTCATTGAAGATGCAACTTTGTAAAAATAAAAATCTTCATAAAATAAGAGGGTGTTTCGGAGTAAAAATGTTCAGTCTTGACTTAATTGAGGATGAGACTTTATAAAATTAAATGTCTTCATAAAAAACGAATAAATTTTCGGAGTAAAGATGTTAAATCTTGACTTCATTGAAGATGCAACATTGTAAAATTAAAAATCTTAATGAAATAAGAAGACTTTTCGGAGCAAAAATGTTAAGTCTTTTCTTCATTGAAGATGCAATTTTATAAAACTAAAAATATTCATGTGATAAATATAGTTTTTCGGAGTAAAATGTTAAGTCTTGACTTCATTGAGGATGAGACTTTATAAAATTAAAGTAATTCATTAAAAAAGAAGACTTTTTCGGAGT
This sequence comes from Episyrphus balteatus, assembly GCF_945859705.1. Lineage (NCBI taxonomy): Eukaryota > Metazoa > Arthropoda > Insecta > Diptera > Syrphidae > Episyrphus > Episyrphus balteatus. The sequence continues at coordinate 18,176,242 of NC_079134.1, read as the reverse complement.
GGAAATATTAAGTCTTTTCTTCATTGAAGATGCAACTTTGTAAAAATAAAAATCTTCATAAAATAAGAGGATGTTTCGAAGTAAAAATGTTCAGTCTTGGCTTAATTGAGGATGAGACTTTATAAAATTAAATGTCTTCATAAAAAACGAATAAATTTTCGGACTAAACATGTTAAATCTTGACTTCATTGAAGATGCAACTTTGTAAAATTAAAAATCTTAATGAAATAAGAAGACTTTTCGGAGCAAAAATGTTAAGTCTTTTCTTTATTGAAGATGCAACTTTATAAAACTAAAAATATTCATGTGATAAATATAGTTTTTCGGAGTAAAATGTTCAGTTTTGACTTCATTGAGGATGAGACTTTATAAAATTAAAATAATTCATTAAATAAGAAGACCCTTTCGGAGTAGAAATATTGAGTCTTTTTTGAAGATGGAACTGTGTAAAAATAAAAATCTTCATAAAATAAGAGGATGTTTCGAAGTAAAAATGTTCAGTCTTGACTTAATTGAGGATGAGACTTTATAAAATTAAATGTCTTCATAAAAAACGAATAAATTTTCGGAGTAAAGATGTTAAATCTTGACTTCATTGAAGATGCAACATTGTAAAATTAAAAATCTTAATGAAATAAGAAGACTTTTCGGAGCAAAAATGTTAAGTCTTTTCTTCATTGAAGATGCAATTTTATAAAACTAAAAATATTTATGTGATAAATATAGTTTTTCGCAGTAAAAATGTTAAGTCTTGACTTCATTGAGGATGAGACTTTATAAAATTAAAGTAATTCATTAAAAAAGAAGACTTTTTCGGAGTGGAAATATTAAGTCTTTTCTTCATTGAAGATGCAACTTTGTAAAAATAAAAATCTTCATAAAATAAGAGGATGTTTCGAAGTAAAAATGTTCAGTCTTGGCTTAATTGAGGATGAGACTTTATAAAATTAAATGTCTTCATAAAAAACGAATAAATTTTCGGACTAAACATGTTAAATCTTGACTTCATTGAAGATGCAACTTTGTAAAATTAAAAATCTTAATGAAATAAGAAGACTTTTCGGAGCAAAAATGTTAAGTCTTTTCTTTATTGAAGATGCAACTTTATAAAACTAAAAATATTCATGTGATAAATATAGTTTTTCGGAGTAAAATGTTCAGTTTTGACTTCATTGAGGATGAGACTTTATAAAATTAAAATAATTCATTAAATAAGAAGACCCTTTCGGAGTAGAAATATTGAGTCTTTTTTGAAGATGGAACTGTGTAAAAATAAAAATCTTCATAAAATAAGAGGATGTTTCGAAGTAAAAATGTTCAGTCTTGACTTAATTGAGGATGAGACTTTATAAAATTAAAGTAATTCATTAAATAAGAAGACCTTTTCGGAGTAGAAGTCTTTTCTTCATTCAAGATTCAACTTTGTAAAAATAAAAATCTTCATAAAATAAGAGGATGTTTCGAAGTAAAAATGTTCAGTCTTGGCTTAATTGAGGATGAGACTTTATAAAATTAAATGTCTTCATAAAAAACGAATAAATTTTCGGAGTAAAGATGTTAACTCTTGTCTTCATTGAAGATGCAATTTTATAAAACTAAAAATCTTCATGAAATAAATGGAGTTTTTCGGAGTAAAATGTTCAGTCTTGACTTCATTGAGGATGAGACTTTATAAAATTAATAGTCTTTTAAGTCATGCGAAGACTTTTTTAGAGTTTAGATGTTAAGTCTTGGCTTCATTGAAGATGCAACTTTATAAAAATTATAATCTGCATGACATAAAGACTTTTTCGGAGTAAAAATGTTAAATCTTGACTTCATTTAGGATACAAATTTATGAAATTAAAAATCTCCATAAAATACGATGAGTTTTACGGAGGAAGGGTGTAACCTCGTGGCTTTATTTCGAATAAAAATTCATTTAATAAGAGTAATTTTTTCAGAGTTAAAATTATATAATTTAAGATTTATTTTTACTTGCTCTATAGTAGACCAGGGTCGATAATTTTTGAAACCAAAAAAAATCATAGTAGAATGAAACCCATTGGAAAAGGAGGCGAATATGATGAAAATTAAAGGAAAAATAAATTACGGGCGAGCCGAGTTCGGGAAGTGGTAGGGTTGAGTTTTTAATGGTAAAAAATGGTATATCTCGATTTCCGGCAAAACTACAAATCCTATAGAAAAAAGTTGCATAGCAAAGTTCTAGGTAATAAAAAGATCTACAACTTTTGTATCAACAATTTTTTCACATAACCTCAAAATTTATGTGAAAAATTCAAAAAACCGAGTTTTTGGTTTTTTATTTTTATCTTTTTCAAAAACAAACATTTTTCTACGAAATTTGGTGAAAATCTACCTTATTATATCCCAAATACACTGCAATTTATTTGATTTAAAATATTCATTTGTTCGCCTTATATTGACTTAATACCAAAAAAACACCCTAATTTTCAATCGAAAATTCACGTGTCAAAACATCAGCTTTTTTCAAAAAGTCGGTGAGCATTTCGTTCCTTAAAATGTCTATTTTCTGATGGTGTAAAAAAATTTTACATTAGTATACTATAGAACATGTTCTAGTAAAATTCAAAAAATGAAAAAAAGCTTGAATTCGAAAATTTTTTTTATCATTGTTTACAATTTTGGCCTATTTATTCAAATTTACACTTTAATTACTCAAAAAACGTAAGATTAATCAATGTTACATGAAATCTTACGTTTTTTTGAGTAATTAAAGTGTAAATTTGAATAAATAGACCAAAATTGTAAGCAATGATACAAAATTTTTTTCGAATTCAAGATTTTTTCATTTTTTGAATTTTACTAGAACATGTTCTATAGTATACTAATGTAAAATTTTTTTTACACCATCAGAAAATAGACATTTTAACGAACGAAATGCCCACCGACTTTTTGAAAAAAGCTGATATTTTGACACGTGAATTTTCGATTGAAAATTAGGGTGTTTTTTTGGTATTAAGTCAATATAAGGCGAACAAATGAATATTTTAAATCAAATAAATTACAGTGTATTTGGGATATAATAAGGTAGGTTTTCACCAAATTTCGTAGAAAAATGTTTGTTTTTGAAAAAGATAAAAATAAAAAACCAAAAACTCGGTTTTTTGAATTTTTCACATAAATTTTGAGGTTATGTGAAAAAATTGTTGATACAAAAGTTGTAGATCTTTTTATTACCTAGAACTTTGCTATACAACTTTTTTCTATAGGATTTGTAGTTTTGCCGGAAATCGAGATATACCATTTTTTACCATTAAAAACTCAACCCTACCACTTCCCGAACTCGGCTCGCCCGTAATTTATTTTTCCTTTCATTCTTATCATATTCCCCTCCTTTTCCAATGGGTTTCATCCTGCTATGATTTTTTTGTACTTTTTAATGTTTTTGAAGGCATCGGCACTGGTCTATAGGGCAAGTATTGGTTTCGTGTAGAAAAAAAATCGATTTTTTAATCAAAACCAACATTACGATGATGGAGAAGATCAAAAAAGTGGTTTTCGTCATGCCGTCCGTCGGTCTGTGCGTCTGTGCGTCCATCTGTACATCGAGCTAGGGCCTAAACGGATGAATGAATTTGCTTGAAACTTGGTACAGATGATTTTTACGTAATTCCCTAGACCCGTTTTTTTTACTTTTTTAATATCTCCATTTTAACGCATACCTCCCATATAACGTTTTCGAGGTAGGATTGCAAATTTCTCGAAAGCGGCTCTAACGATTTTGATAAAATTTGGTGTGCGGAATACTCTTATTGATTCTAACAAAACTGCGTTTTTAGTTTTTCTCAAAAAATGCGGAGAACGGAAATATGGCGTTGCCGTTTTTCAAAAATTGACATATTTTTTAAATTCATATATTTCATCAAAGCATTAGTTATTTTATTTAAAATTTACAGAGATCATTAAGTATGAAATGTTAAAAAAATAAAATGCACGACTGGGGCCGCACGTACTTGCTCTTGCAGTTCAAAGCACTTTTATGTTAGCTTACTTGTAAGTTATTAGAGCTGCCTCTATATACATTTTTAAGAAATTTGGTTGATGTAGGGGAAGAGCCGGCATGGAGGCCAAATGTTAGTTAAATAAAATTTTTTTTTATTTGACTTGACTTTTTTGAGAAAAACTAAAAACGCAGTTTTACTGCAATTACTTTGAATATTACGTATGCAAAATTTTATCAAAATCCTTATAGCCATTTTTGAGAAAATTGCAATAACTCCATAATAATGTACGGGAAGAGCCGACATCCGCGATTTAAAAAAATATAAAGACCATATTTCCACTATCCGTATTTTTTGAGAAAAACTAAAAACGCAGTTATGTTAGAACTATATACAGCATTACGTGTGCTAAATTTAATCGAAATCGTTAGAGCCGTTTTCGATAAAATTGCAATAACTCGAAAATTTTGTATGGGAGGTACACGTTCTAAGCGAGATATTAAAAAACAAAAAAAAACCAACCTTGGAAATTACGAAAAAAACATCCATACCAAATTTCAAGAAAATCCGTCCACTCGTTTAGGCTGTAGCTACTTGTACAGATGGACGCACGGACGCACCGACGCACCGACGCACAGACCGACGGACGTCATGACGAAACCCACTTTTTTGGGCTTCTCCATCATCGTAATGTTAGTTTTGATTAAAACCTCGAATTTTTTTTTTTACACGAAACCAATACTTGCCCTATTGAGCAAGTAAAAATATTTTTAAAAACATTTTTGAAAAAAGAAATTTTTAATTAAATTTTCAAACTTTTGTTTTTTTTTTTTTTTTGATTTTTTTCTACAAAATCTTAAATTTCCAATAGATTTTAAGATAAAGATACTGTGAACTACAAGAGCAAGTACGTGCGACCCAGTCGTGCATTTTATTTTGTATGAAACTGCAAGAATTTTCATAAATTTAAAAAGCTCTTTAAAGTTGGTAGTATTTTTGAGGAAAAAATGTATTTTTATAAACTATTAAGTTTAAAGAAAAAAAGAACATAAATTTAACCTTTTTTTTTCCAATTTAAATGTTTAATATTTTGCAAGAAAACGTGCAAAGGCAATTTGAAAAAAAGTATTAAATTAAATACATTTAAAATACTATTCCTAAAATGTTATTTGAAATTTACACAGTCATAAATCCAGGAAAATAAACTTTTAAACGAAATGGGTCCACCAGAGATTCTGAGAAATTTTAAACATGTTTTTTTTTTTTGGTCGCTATGTTTTCATTGAATAGTAACAATTCATTTCAAACAAAGGAGTTTCTAGAAAAATGCAGTTTAAATTTAATTAAAAGTAAATTAAATTTTATTTTATTTTTACTAAAACAATCATTGCAGTGTGAAATGATATTGTATGTGTTCCTGTTTTTACCAAACCAGGAAAATAATACGATGATAGGAAAGCATAAAAGGTCTTTCTTGTTCAAATTTTAGCTCCGTTCCATTGGGAACATTTATCTACTACTAAGTACTTAAAACTACTTTGAACTACTTTTGTTGTACCTATTGAAAAAGTAGTTCAAAGCAGCTTTAAGTACTAAGCAGTAGATGAATAATCCCAAAGGAATCCAAATTTTGTTAGATTCGAATTTTCGAAGACAAGATAAAAAGAATAATTAAGTTATTGGCTTATAATAATATTATGTTCACATGTTCTCTAATATCTCTTAAACTATTTATCATAATTTGACAAATGAGATATTATTAAAGACGTCTTTTTTGTCCCCTGATTATAAGCTCTAAAGCATCACATTAAAGAAAACTGTAGCGCCCTCTAGTGAAAAAAGTCAAAAAAATTAATGGAATGGAATGAACAAAGTAAGTTTAAAAGTCAATATCAATATTACCTTGTCATAAATTTTTGGAAATTTATTATATTTCTTTTGCCATGAAAAGTTAAATTATTAAGTTTTTTTTTTTTTTTTGAGGTTATTTGATTAAGAATTTTTTTTTCACGAAGTTAAAGAAACGAGGACACATATTTTATATGTAAAAGAAAATTCTTTTTTTTTTTATTGTGTGTGGTAAAATAAAAAAATAAAATTACTTCTTATAATCCAATAAATTCATGATTCAGCTTCTCTTTGTATTTAATTATCAAGCTCCACAATGATTTTATGTAGGCATCATCAAAAGAGCTCCCAGACATATACTTACAAAGAGCACAAGACAAAAAAAAAGTACAAAATAGGTATCTTTTTTTGTGTGATAACAAAATAACAATCCTTGCCGTGTCAAATTATTTCTTTTTTTTATATTTAATTTTTTTTATTATTGACGACGTCCTTGTTAGAAAATGCGTGTGAGTGTATCTGTGTGTATGTTATGCTTGTCAATATATTATAAGTCTCTCTCTAAGTTCATCATAAAAGAATATCAGCTTGGGATGTGTTTACTAAGATTTATTACCATCGTTTATGCTCATTTATTGCTTTTTGTTTAGCACAGATTCCCACTGTTGTCAGCAACTTTCAATGTCTAAAGTTCATGAGCTCTCGTTTGTCTTTGTCTTTTGTCCTTCACCTTCCTATAGCGTTTATATGTGTTCAAACATTTTTTTTTTTTTTTGGTTCTGTTCTTCTTCTAGTAGAGACTTATTTGCATTTATATTAAGGATCCCATGGAGAGATAGAACAATAGCATTACGGCAGTACAATAGAGAAAAATATCTGACTATTCAAGATATCATCGAGCAACCAACTATAAATTGGAGAGAGGGGTTGACTCTGTCTATATCCGAGTCGGAGTCGACTCGACTCGACTCCGACTAATACGACTGACGGAATGCGGAAAAAAATCATTCTGACAAGCTATTCGCAGCGAATACGCAAATATATTTATTTTTCTATACGAGGTATAGATGTGTAGGTGTGATGGTTTTGACAGTGACAAACATTTCATATACACACGCATGTTTGTATATATAAATATGTATTTGTGTTGCGTACCCTTAGGCAACTATTTCTCAAAAAAGAATGAATGGATGAACATTTCAGAAGTTAAATGGGGTAATTTGACTCCATCATGGGATTGAAAGATGTAAATTACATCGTAAAATTTGAGCTGGTTGGAAATTGTCTAACACTGAAAATTTATACAATAGATAGACATTGTTTGTGCCAAAAAAAAAAGAAAGAAACTAAAACATATCTCCTTTTGACGGAAGAAGAGCGCGACATTATCTTTTTTTTTTTTTCCTATATTTTTTTTGTTTTGTTTGAAAGTTCCTTTTTTCTATATCAATTGCAATTCGTACTATTCCATGATAATAAGAAATAATGTGTTTCAATTGATTACTTTTTTGTTTGTTTAAGTCGTCAAAAGCCATCGTCGTTGACGATGAGTTGGAGTCAGAAGTTGTTATAGGAAAAAAAAAAAGGAAAACAAAAAATTAAAATTAATGGCAAAGACTATAGAAATTTAAAATCAACACCCGTAAGCATCCAGCAGCTGAAAGATATGATGTCAACTGTTGTTTGATGCTAACAATTGATCTGTTTTATTTTAAGGACCCTGGGAGCTATTATAGGATCCTTTTATATACCTACTTAAAAACTTAAAAGAAAACATTGATTAAAAAAAAGAAAACAAACAAATTATGGTTATTGGATAGAGATTCTATTCTCTTTCTTATGTCAATAGTGAGTGATAAGATCTTGCAATGTTATAAGTCTTAAGGGTCTTTTAAAAAATTGAATTTTGATGTCTTGGTACTTTTTTAACTTCTACTATAATAACTACCTAATATATTTGGCTCACTCAAAATCATTTTTCAAATGTTTATTTACCTACTGAGTATCTAGTTCAATGACTCCTTTAAGCTTTAATTTAAATAACTTAATTTTCTCGTTATCGCAAGAAGATAACTACATCATGAAAGTAAAATTTCAAATACAAATTTGACCATGTAAAGAGTAAGCAAGTAAGTAAATGATTTATAAATGTTAAACTAATGTAAAATCGTTTAGAAAATGAATTGTCCGTTAAAGAAAATGCACTTGCTCTTATAGTAGAAAATGCTTCGATTGTGAAAGAATTTTTTTCGCCTTTTTTTTAACTTTGAAATCGATTATTTCAAAAACTATTGGTTTTATAATATATTGATTTAAAAATTAGAACTAAATGTACAATTTTGCCTTTCGGAAATGGTATCACTTATTACTGTAAGTGTTGCCGTTGTTTTTTAATAATTTTTTGTTATTTTGATAATTTTTTTTTAGAAAACTGCCCTTCCCACCTAAACGGGGGGAGATAGACCACCCTCCTAAAGAAAAAAATGTTTGTATTGAACTTCTCTACAAAAACTCGTTACCAAATCCTGGAGCCCAAGTTATCCTACTATACGTGCCAAAACAACATTTTTGTTTTATACCTTGAAATCGTTTTTTCTAAGCCAATTTTAAACTGATTTTCATAAAAAATACCTCGTTTGATTTGGAAATAAATATTATTTTAATATATATTTTCAAAACAGCATGTTGTTGTGAAAATATATACTTTAATTTGATGTCGAAGTTGGGTAAATGACGAAAAAAATGGAATTTTTGAACTTTGACAGCTTATAAATTGTAGGTGGTTTACCGAGTTCCATGTTTTATACATGTTGAAAAGGTATATTTATCTCCTATCAGAAACTGTAAAATCGAAAATGGGTAAAAAGCTAGATTTTTTTCAATGGGTGAAGGTAAAAAAAAAACGTTTTTTGCCCCTAACTCCAGGTTGTTGGGGGTGTTAATGACTTTTTAAATACCGTTTCGTAATTTCGATAGGTCTCCACTCGCGTATATTTTAAAACCTCATTTTTGTAACACCGTGTAGTTGAATAGCATTAGTTTTATTTTATAATCATTATAATATTAATAAAGTTATTCAAAAAAGTATTAGAAGTTGTTTTTAAAATTTTTGGAAATTCGTTTCTAAAATTCTCGGAACCACTTTTTGAAAATAATAATGTATCCACTTCCACATGTTAAAGCAAAGTTTCAAGAAAATTCAGTAATTCGAAAAAAATTGATGTTTCAACATTAAATTTAATTTTTCTTTTTAAACCCAAAATTAATATTTTTGAAAAAAAAGCGGATTTACTGAGGGAAAAAACAACTTAAAATCAACGAAAACCACGTTGATTCAACAATTTTTCGGAATGATTTTGCTTTGAAGACGAAAATTTTAAAATCAAAGAAGAACATCGTTAGTTTAAAGTGGTTTGCCGTTATTAAACATTTTGAAATCAAAGTTGTTTCAACTTTGAAAAAAATCATCAATTTATTTAAAAAAAAAGAAAAAATTGGCAGCTGCTGTGGATCGAACCTACAACTCTTGGGTCACTAGGTGAATGCTTTACCACTGTGCTATCTCACTGTTGGAAATTAGGGTAATAAAATGCTACAAAAGCTGAAGTCCGACAAAAATAAATAAATTTCTTAAGTTGTTTCAATTTTAATTTAAAGATATTTCATGTTAGTTTTTTCAACATTAAATCAACGTTGAACATATTACATTTTACGTTGCGGTTTTTAACTTAGTGTTCTAATTTTGTAACATGTTGTTAAGATATTGACTTTTATGAAAACTGCGATTTTTCTACATCGAGTATGTACTAGTTCCACCATTTTGAATATTTCCAAAAGTGCATTGGGCCCTACTGATCAAATAACTCGGTAAAAGTACAATATTTACGAAAGAATAATTGGAAGGGTCTTTAAGAAGAAAAACAAAATGTTATGGGATTCCTTCTTTGAAAACTACTGTGGAAAAAAAAAAACAGAAAAATAGATTGGATTATAAGCTTCAAGTAGAATAACATTTTTATTTATTATACGGTCGATTTCAATGTTTGCGTTTTGAAACATATAGAAAGTGAATTCTTCTTTTTACTTTAAAGATTTTGTTATTCAAAAACACGAGTAAGGGAATGTTAATGTCTTTGAAATACTTAATGGATCATGATAATATATTGTATTTAAAATTCTGTTCTTGCAGTAAACATCGCGCCATGGGGTACTACAGTATCTTATTGTAAAAAATTCAGTCAAACAAACGGCCAACTGTGATGGTCTTAAGGAATTGGCAGTCGAGAATAGGTAATCGATTTAAAGTTGGACCTTACTGATCTTGTTAGATTATCAAAAGGATCAGTTTTGAACACAGTTTTGAAATTAGTGATGGGAACTATCGAATGATTTGAACTATCGAATAGTTCATTCATTTATTCAATCGAATGAGACTATCGTATTAAAACTATCGAATAAGTTATCGAATAAAAATCTATTGAATAAACTATGGAATAAAAATAAATATTCGAATGAGAAAACTATCGTATGCAAAACTATTCGAATGAAAAAATTATCGTTTAAGAAAACTATTCGAATGATGTTGCATTTTATCACCCTTATTTTTAACAGTGAGATAGCACGTTATGGTAAAGCACTCATTTAGTGACCCAAGAGTTGTTGTAGGTTCGATCCCCAGTGGCTGCCAATTTTTGTAAAACTTGAAACAACTTTGATTTAAAGATGTTTCATAACGGCAAACCAAACTTTAAACTAACGATGTTCTTCTTTGCTTTTAAAATTGTTTGTCTTCGACGCAAAAACATTCCGAAAATTAGTTGAATCAACGTGATTTTCGTTTATTTTAATTTGTTTTTTCTCTCAGTGTATGTTTTCCTATGGTTATAAACATAGAATATGTTTAAAAATTGAGCCCTTTATTTTGATGTAATTATTGATCAAGTATCAAGAACTGTATCCTCATTTCATCAAGAATGTGTCAGAACTATCAACACGAGTTACATATGCAACCACCAAGGCAGTCAAGATCAATGACACCAACATCGTCAACATACATATATTATGCCGAAATACCGATCTACCCAAAGCATAAGCAATAAGCATTCAGCAGCTGCATCGTCTTTTTGTACATCTTAAGGTACATTCCCAGTAGTTAACAGAATAGATCGATTTTGTTGTAAACATGTTTACGATTGGACACCAGCACTTTTGTGTACAGAATAAAAGAAGACCATTATAAAAGAAGATGGATCGTTATTATTTGCATTTTTCAATAAACCACATCTGTGGAAATTAAAGTTTATACAGTTTAAAAAAGTTGTTTTATTTACCGACTTCCAAAAAGGAGGAGTTATTCAATTCGCCTGTTTTTTTTTTTTATGTTTGTTACCTCATAACTTTGGACTGCGTGAACCAATTTTGATAATTCTTTTTGTATTGGAGAGCTGGTGGCTGCAATGTGATCCCATTTCACATTGAACACGTTAAATCTTTTGATCTAGAGCACATAACAAATTTATTTAAATTTAATACGCATGCTGATAATATAACCTTTCATTTGACATATCAAACATAATGGTACGTGCTCTACAAGTTATGTAATCTTTAATTGAAAAACTTGAAAAAAAAACCTCAAAACACTTGTGAAGATCTGTTGCCGATGAGCAGTCACCAGTGTAGGAAGTGGAAGTAATCGTAATCTCAGTTTAAAATTTCAACTGGTTGGCTTTAAAAAATTCTTACTTTTTTGTAGGCATGGTAGAAATATGATTGAAGCGTCATTAAAAGATGAAATAGTAATGATATAAAATTTATTATAGGTTGTCATTTAAAAAATGGATTTAATGGCGTTATAACAGAAAAGAGATTGATTGTTTTGCTTTTTTATGAAAACTAATTGGGTTAAACAAATTCTAGCTCATTTTGTAAATGTTGTATAGACATGATCGATATAAATATATCGATATACAATGAGCTGAAACAATAAGCTTTCAGATGGTATAAAATGTATTGTAGGTTGTCATATAAACAAAGGGATGGAATACAAAAAAAGTTATATTTTTCGATTTTTTTTTGCAAGAAAAATGATTTTTAAGGTTTCACTTCAACCACGTGTGAATTGCACACATGATTTTTTTTTTAGTTAAAAGACTTTAACTCACGCGTCTCGCTTTTCCACTAGTAATGTCTTGTTTCAACCAATTGTAGCTTTTTTTATCACCAACAATAAATAAAATATCCCATTTTTAATTAGTATGTATCTTACCAGACTTTGATTCTAATTTGGTATAATTTCAATCTCAACTCAAGTCTGACGGAACTCAAAAATTATTAAAAAATGATTTCAACTTCAAACACTTAAACCTGACTGGTCTATAATCACGATAAAAAAATACAAAACAAGAAAATATTCTCATCAGAAATAATTGTTACGTGCGATGTTCATTCGATAGCCATGTAATATGCTACTTTTAACTGCAAGAATATGTCGTTTTGTTACTTAAAGTGGGACATGACCACATCCATGGAATTAACATCACGTACGAATTGCTACCGATGAAAATATTTTATTGTTTCATACTTTTAAGAGTGTAATTTGAGATTGGTTGGGTTTTATTGTTTAAACTTATTTTATTTTTATGAGAACCTTTGACTCCAACCACTTCGCTTCGAGCATCATAATTTTGTATGCTTACCTGATCAGGACACTTTTATTATCTTTTCCATACTTTTCTCAAAATAAAACTCCAAAACACTGTATATTTTCAATTTTTGTTCGTCATTTTATTTTTTATTATTATAATAATCCATAACTTACAGTACCAAATATATCAACACTACTTAAATTGTGATTCAATTTTTTTTTTATTTTTCATTTTTTTTTTTTTATTAAATTATAATTAATTAATTTGTATTTTAATATTTTCATCATTTATCTATACATGTTTTTATTAAATTTTATTAATTTAAATATTTATACATTTTGTATGAAATAATTTTAATAATATTTTTTTTTTGTGTGTTTCATTTTTTTTTTTTTTTAATTTTTAATTCTTTATACAAAAAACATTATAAAATACCTAAAATTCATTTTCATTGTACATGACTTTGCCTAGTTAATCATAATTTTTTATTTTATTTTTTTTTTAATTAATTTTGTGTGTTTTTGTTTTTTTTTAACCAAATTGCCTCTTCTTCTTATTTTTTAAGTAGGTATACACGAAGTGAAATTTATTCATTTTTTTTTTTTTTTGGTTTTTGATTTTTCTAAAATGTGATTTTTTTTCCTAGAGAATTTGATAAAATGCAACTCAAAAATATTATTTAGTGGTTTTTAGTTTATTCTTATATACTTTTTTAAATTTTGCTTGTGAATTAATTTTATTTATTTTTCCTTCCAGTATTTACATTAATACAAATTTTTATAATATTAATTTTTTCTTTAAGTGGTGTTTTCTGTGTTCATTGTTTTAAATAGTAATTTTGAATTTTTTTTTTAATTTATTTTGTTTTTTTAAGTGAAAAATTGCATAGGTACAGGGTAGAACCAAAACAAGTTAGAAAATTGGATTGGAGGCCACAATTATATTTAACATTATTTAAAAAAAAAAAATCCATAGACGAAATGATATTTATTTAAATTATTACACTTTTTTTAAAAAACCCGCATTTTTGCCTCAATCAGAATATACATTGTTTTGGTATCATTAAGAAAAACAAAAACAAGAAAAATAAAACATTTTGCATAAATTGTCACTCTTCGTTTCAAATATTTTTTTTTTTATTTTTGTGTTTTTGAATTTATTTATATTTTCCTAAATTTAAATATTTTATGTTAATCTTATATTTATTTTTTTGTTTAAAACATTTTTTTTTTTTTGTATGATGTTTTTGTTTTTCAAACAAATTTCCTCTTGATTTATAGTTTTTTTTTTTTTTTTTATTTACATTTAATTTTGTTAAAGTTTTTTAAGTGTGTTTCATTTTTGTATTTAATATTTTTGTATAATATTTTTTATTCTTATTGTTAGTTTTTAACTAAGTCTTAAAAGAATTATTTTAGAGTGCACTTAATTAGTCTTAGGTACCTAAAGTTGTATTTTTTTATTCCTATTTATTTATTTTTGTTTTTATTAATATTTACATTTTATAGAAGAAATATTTTCGTATATAATTTTATTTTTTTTTTTTTTTTTTTTTTTTTATTGATTCATTGATTGATGAAGTATTTTTTTTTTCAATATTTTTAGTGTTTTTTATGTCCATTGAATTGAGTATGGTTAGGTTGACACTTTCAAATAAACCTATTTGCAAGAGAAGCCAACATTGCCACCAATGAGAAGTGCTCAAATCTAGTTACATCACCTGACAAAAGGAAGCAGCAAACCTTCATTAATAGGGGAGATGAACACAATCCCTTAATTATGAATCCCGAAAACCCAGGTTCCTGAAAACTCAGAATCCCTAAAATCCAAAATCTACAAAATTTGAAATCCAAAATCCAGAAAACCCACGATCCTGAAACCCCAAAATCTGGAAAACCAAAAATCCAGAAAGACTGAAAATAAAACATATAAAGTAAAAAATCATAATTGGTGTTAGTTTGGGTTAGGGTCAAAATTCCAAAAACTCAAAATCCAGAAAATCCAAAATCCAGAAAACCGAAATCCCCGTAACCCAAAATTCGAATTTTAATCATAAAAAATTAAAAATTTGCACAAATATTGGATATAGGTATTCTAGATTTCGTATTTTCTGGATTTTGGATTTCGGAATTTTGGTAAAATTGAAATCCCGCATAACCACCGGCTAAGCACCGCACCGTCACACTATAGTAAAAAAAACTACTTATTTTTAAAACTTTTTTTTTTTGTTTTAAATAGTTATTAGAAATTGTTTGAAAATTTTCTAAAAATGTTCATAATTGAGTCAAGTAAAAACTGAAAATTCTCGGTATTCTCAAAAAAATCAGAATCATTATTACAATTAAAAATACCTTCACCAATATTCCAACATTTTACTGTTTTCGTTTTTGAGTTAAAAAACAAACTTCCGCTAAATTTTAACATCAAACTAACAACAAAAACAAAAAAACTGATATCAAGGAAAAACTTTTCCGTGCCCTCGTAAAAACCCATGAAGTGAAAGATACTATTTTTCCCCTACATGTATATCGCCAAACTATATAATGTTAGTAACTTCAAGTCTCATTTCATTTAATAGTTTGAAGGAAAATATTCAAACACAAATGAAAACTTTTTCACGTTCACGTTCAACACGTGTGGAACAACACACAGACATTGAACGACAGCTACCACACCGCTTCGCATCGAATAATAATATGAAAAAAAAAAAACCAAGGATACAAACGTCAGCTACACCATAAACAACAAGGATATACAAAGGATTTTATTTAATGTGTGAGTGACAGCTATAGAGTTCAAATATAAGCAAAACAAAAAAAATCTAAATAAAAAGCAGAAAAAAACTTAACGAAAGATGAACTTTAAATTAGATGAAAACTTTTTCAATTATCACCACCACACTACTTCTGGGCCCGTCAAATAGTGAAATTCTCATGTACCTATACATGTTTAAAGGACGAGACAACAACGACACCCTACTCACATATAAACAATTCCAATGAAAGAATCCATCTCATTTGTAACTTTAGTCGAACTGTCTATCTTATATTTCTGCGCTCCGCAAAACTTTTCGATTGATGGCAACGAAACTTCAATTGCAAAGCTTTATTTTTCACAAAAAAAACCTTCCATCACCACTAACATGCGTATATAAGTGTGTTTTTGTGTATATGTGTGTTTGTTTTTCTCTGATATTAATACCCTACTTACAGTTTTTGATAGATACATATTGCTGTTAGAGATATTCGTTCTTTTATAGAGCAACTGAATCATCAAGACAACCAGCACTTACGTACGTCGAACCATCATCGTCCCTCTGTCAAATATCTGAGCCCTCCTGCGAATCGCCAACATAACCCTCGTCGGGACTATCAGCCAGCGGTCCCGTCAAATGACGTAATTTAGATGATGATTCCTGCTGTTGTTGGCCTGCTGGCATTGGTAGCATCTCCTCATCACCCTCCGGTATGGGAGAGGACGACTCCATGTCGGTTGTTTGAGCGCCCACGCATCGCTTCTTTACCTCGAACGTTGAGGTCGCCGTGCTGCTTGTGTTGGTTTGCGTGTGACTCGAGGTCACTGGTACCTGATTGATAGTGGTGCCGCTAATGCTGGTTGTTCCTCCAGTAGCTGCTGATGCAGTTGGCCCAGTTCCGTTTGCAGAAGAGTTTGACAATTGTTTTTGTTGTTGTTGCTGTTTCTGTTGTGGTGTTGGTGGCGAGGACACAATTGACTGTGGCTGCTGCTGCTGCTGCTGTTGTAAGGATTGCATAGTTGAAGTTGTCATTGCTCCTGGCGGATATCGGATTGGTTGAGCATGATAGCCCGGCAGACATGGTGGCCACTGCTGGAAGCCCGAACTCGTTGTGCTGCATATAGTTGCTGCTGTTTGTTGTGTTGCCAACATTGCTGGCTGCTGCTGCTGCTGATGATGCTGTTCACTATAATCAGCCTTATAGCCCTCCGGTGGAGATGGGTATTGCACAATTGGATGAACCGGATATCCCTCGGCCGTGAACCGAACGTGTGGTAGGTGGTATTTCTCATAAGTTGGTGTTCCGGTGCGTTGAAGGAATTCCGCTTCCAAGCTATAACGGGTACCTGGATTAGCTGCTGATGCAGCGAAC
The DNA here is from genome assembly GCF_945859705.1 of Episyrphus balteatus. Lineage (NCBI taxonomy): Eukaryota > Metazoa > Arthropoda > Insecta > Diptera > Syrphidae > Episyrphus > Episyrphus balteatus. The sequence continues at coordinate 18,159,658 of NC_079134.1, read as the reverse complement.
TGCTGCTGCTTGTGGGCCCTGTTGTGTGGCAGTGTACGATAAAAGTGCTGTTGCTGATTGGATTGCACCGCCTGCTGTTGTTGCTGCTGCTGCTGCTGCAAGTGATTGTTACTAAAGTCATAGGCGAAGCCGTCTTGTCCCAGGAAGCACACAGGATTTAAATGCACATCCACCTGATGTTGGTTGCCACCACCGCCCCCAATACTGCCGCTACTATTCATCGCCTTTAGATGCAATCCCCGAGGAATTGTTGACATGGCAGCGGTAAAACGAGCATGTGCCACACCACTGCTCGGTCGAATAATTTGAGAGCCAAATTGATTCGATAGTTGGTAGCAGTTGTCAAAGGCACCACCGCCACCCCCAGGCGGTATGCTACATGGTCCGGAACAATCGCTGTTTACCTCATACTCTGCCCCACCACCGCCGCCGCCACAATCTGAGGCTGAAGCCTTCAATTTGTTCTTTACACTCTCGGCATCGTTGACCAGGTCCGGATTTTTCTCCTGGTAATTGCGCACCGACGACGGTGGCGAACAATATGCTATACTACCGCTTATCATCCCCAAAGGATGTCTCCCATCATTGCTGCCACCGATTAGGGGTGGTGTTGGTGCTCCACTCGATGTCAATTGCATGCTTCCGTTATCCATGATGTGATGGGCAACAGGAGCGTACATCATGAGATTCTGTTTCATCTGGCCACCGATAACGACACCATTCTCTTTGGCCATCTTTGGCGAGGACAATTCTTCCTCGCCGTTGATTATGGACGAGCACTTCATCATGCCATTGTCATTTGTGGTTGTGTGGGTCTCCTGGGGCTTGTTTTTCATCTTTGGCTTCTTCTTTTGCCGGCACTTGATCACAACCGTACACAGGAGGACGACAAATATAACCGATGCTCCCAGGCTGCTGGCTATGATGTAGTTCATGTAGTCTTTGGGAAAGGATACCTCCTTTACTACGGGTGGCTCCTTGATAATCACTCTCAGTGTGTAATTGCTGAAAGTTGTGCCGGCAATGTTTTGGCCAACACACGAGAATGTGCCGTTATCTTCGGGTCCAACATTGTATATAAAGACTTCACTGCGTTTCTCCTCCCCGCCAGATTCATCTATGTAGTAGAACATGTGTAGGTTGTCTAGCAAGCTGTCATTGGTCATTACTTGGCCGTTGAAGAGCCAAAGGACTCTGGGTTCAGGGAGTGCCCTTACCACGCACATGATTGATATGTTGCGGCCTTCCGAGATTTCGGTGTATGTTGATTTGGGAGTGACCTCGGGTAAGCAGGCCAAGTCGTCCTTTTTCAGAGCCTTTATCACTTGGCCCTTCAGTCGGGGTGGCTCAACGCATTTGGGCTCCTCAGTCTGGGGGGTATTGTAGTTGACTAGCCAAGCATGCATGTCAATCAGTCGACAGTCGCATGTCCATCGGTTCGACTGCAAACTAACTCCATGCAAGGACTTGGGCAGTATATGACTTCCTTGGATAAAACCAATACGATTGCCATCCAAACGAAGCCACTCGAGATTGTCCATTCCGATAAAGGCTTCGTTTTCGATTCGTTCCACCTGGCAGTTGCTAAGCTCGAGTGTGGTTAGGAACGATAAGTGTCGGAATGCTGATGTTTTCAATTCACGTATTGGATTGCCGCTGAGCGACAATCTCATCAAGGATGTGTAGTCTTGGAATGTCTCACTGGGTACATGCTGCAATGAATTATCCGACAAATCCAGCTCGACCAGATTGGATAATCCTCGAAATGCTTTCTCATGAATTCGTATCAGTTGATTGCGTGACAGATAAATCTTTTGCAGATTAAGCAGGTCCATGCGAAGGAAACGTTCGGATTGGAGGACTTGCAAACTGTTTCCGGAAAAGTTCAGTACCTGTGTGCCGGGATCCATGCCTTCGGGGATGGCTGCAAGCTGTTGGCTGCCACACTCGACCGTTTGCTTGCCGCCCTTCCATTTGCAGATGCACACATCTGAGGGACAGGCAAGTATCAATTTATCATCCAACTTTGTGACAAGTGTAAGGAGGACTACTATCAGCCATGAGTTGTAGCCGGGTCTTCGTCGTTGCTGCTTGATCTCACGCCAGCCAGGATGACAAATCATTTTCTATTCTTGTTTTTTTTTTCGTTTTTTTTTTTATTTGTACTCCTGTTGCTCCTTTTTCAAAACCGAAAAGGAGGAAAAATAAATTAAAATTTATCTTGGAAAATGTTTTCTATCTCTTTCACTCTTTCTCTCCACAAAAAGGCACAAGGACGATACTACTATGTTGTGGTAAACAAAACTCTCCCTTCTAATTCAAATCCTTGAATTGATGGAGCAGAATAAAGTATTCTCTATCGCTGCTGCTGTCAGTGTCACCACGACCAGCTTTTCGCATGTCGCTTCTCCACCTGGTGGTGTCGATGCGTATGACATTTGAGCTCCTGTGCGCCTTAGTGTCAAATTTTGATGGAAGGACTTTGAATTAACATGTACAATTGCATCATCTCCTCTTTGGAAGACTGAGGCGATAATGCTGCGACATTCGCTGAAAGGAGGGATGAAATGGGGCTGTCGTTGTTTTTGCTGGCTGCTGCCGTCTAGGGAAATCACGTCGTTTACCTTTGTTGTCGTCACTATAGTTTGTGTAGTCGTCGTTGTGTGCTAATGGCGTTGTCTTACTTTTACCCAAACTGTCACTCAGTCTGGCATTTCACTTTGAATACTCCATTAACGCAGCTATCACAACAGTTTCCAGCTTAAGGATATTTCTAGACTTTGGGTTGTATAAATAAAGTTGAAGACGAAGAAAATGGTGATGATGATTCCTGCAATGAAAAAAGAGGGAGAAAAAAAAAGATTTGTTATTTTTTTGTTGTTTTATTTTATTTTGAGAGAAAAGAAGAAAAATGGTTAAAACAAAAAGAATCCGGCTGATTACGACAGCACGAGGGAGATTATTATAACACAAAAGAATCTCAACACCAAAGCGACCAACCGACCGGGTCGAATGCACAAGCACAAGGTGAGAACAAAAGAAAAAGTTGGTTGGAAGAAGGCACTAGGATATAATAAATTTGCCCCAATGCATTCTTTCTGTTTCTTTTTTTTTTATTTTTTGTCTTCATTTCTTTATTTTTTTATTTTTTAAGTGTCGGAAAGAATTTTTAATTATATGTACCTAGGGAGTTAATAGCTTAAGGGTACTTGGAAATAGTTCACTTCTTTTTTTTACTAAAAGCAAAAGTTGGTTATATAAACTTTAAAATAAAGATGGAGGAAGAAGATTAAGTTGTTAGATCTGTTAATTAAAAACTTTTTATTTTATTTTCTTTAGAAGAAATTTATTATTACTTGCTAATAAAAAGTTGGAAAATCTTAGATTTTAGATTAATATATTTTCTTATATTTAGTTCTTTTTTAAAATCATGTTTTTTTTTTTTTAATTTTAATTTCATTTAAAATATTTGTTAGTTAAAAAAACATTTTTGTTCGAAAAATCGTAGCTATTTTGAAAACTTGAAACAAAATAAGAAAAGTATCCTATTCAAAAAACTTCATTCCCCCTTTTTAAAAAATGCTTTTCTGTAAATTTAATCAAGAACAAAATTTTGCAAAAATAAAATTTTGGATTTGAAAAAAAAAATGCAAATTTTGTTAGAAAATACAATTTCAAAAAAAAACGGGAGATTGTTAAAGATGATGAATAACATGAAATACTTCAAAATAGCATACAAACTTAGTTTAGAATTACTTTTTTTTTAATTAATCAAAATTTGTTTTTTTTTACAGCAAGGGTTTCGAATTTTTTTTTCAAAAAATATTAACAAAACATTTAAAAGATTTCAATTTTGATGATAGATAGATCTTTATTTTCGTTATTTGATTTACATTTGGTAAGCTACCGCACAGTTTACATACAGAGATTTGATAATGTTTACATTTTATCTTTCTACTGAATCAGTATTTAAATATTTCTGATTTAAGGATTTGTTATTAAATAAATATTTGAAGGAAAATACAACAAAAAACCTTCAATTTGAAATGAAAGGGCAGGTACATTGTGACTAGAACTAAAAATTTGCTTCAAAACGTAAGATAATGATTTGAAGCAGTTAGATTAGTAGAGTTTTGTTAGTGAAGAATATTAAATAAATATATATAATAAGGGTCGTTAGTACTTGTTAGTAAGAAAATAAATAAATGATTAATAAATAATAAATAGCTCTGCATTAAATAAATAATTAACAAAAAGGTATGAATAAATAAATAAATAAGTAAGTAAATAAATAAACTAGTAAATAAATAAATAAATAAATAAATAAATAAATAAATAAATAAATAATAAATAAATAAATATATAAATAAATAAATAGATATGAATTAATAAATAATAAATAAAGAAGTATATAAATAAGATATGTTTAAATAAATAACAAGTAATAAATAACATCAAATGGGCAAATTAACATAAATAATAACACAAAAAAGAAATATGATATAATTTAACAATTAGTTACAGTTAACATATAATTACAATTCTTGACTTTTCTTAGATTTATTAACATTAATGAATAATAATACATAAATGAATTACATAATCAGAAATATGGTTAAGATATTAATAGATTTATCAGTGGATTATCTGACATTTCGCATTTGGTTACAAAAGAATAATTAAGTTTTTCAATTCTATCACAAATCAATTCAACATTTGCTTTTTCGTGTAAATCATTGGTAGAGTGGTATCGAGAAAGGTTGAGCATCATTTTGAGTAGTTTATTTTGCGATACTTGCAATTTATTAAGATGGCATTTTGCGCAATTTCCCCATACTTGGCATCCGTATAAAAGGATTGCTTGAAATATCGCTTTGTGAAGAATGATTTTATTATCGTTGCTAAGTTGTGACTTTCTATTTATGAATGGATAGAGTATAGTTATCGCTATGCTTACTTTTTGCAGTGTCTTAGCAATGTGTTCCTTAAATGTTAGTTTCTGATCTAAATAGATCCCAAGGTATTTGACACTCGATTCCCACATAACACTTACACCATTGACATTAAGCTGATTGCTAGGAAGAAAACAAGATTTTCTTTTTCTACTAAAAAAGATAGCTTGTAATTTGTCAGAATTCAGCTTAATTTTCCATTTTGTATAATATTTGGTCATCAGATCCAGCGCATGTCTTAAATTTGTCTCAATGTTGAGACTAAACTCATGCGAGGAAAAGATGCCAGTATCATCAGCAAATATAGCTAATTGGCATTCTGGTAATCTGGGAATATCTGATGTATATATGTTGTACAAGAAAGGACCCAATACTGATCCTTGGGGTACACCATGGTTAACAGGATAAGAATTTGACGGGATATTATTAACAAAGACATTAAAACATCGGTTGGACAAGAAACTCTGAACTATCTTTACTAAATACACTGGAAAACCTAAACATACCATTTTGTGCACAATCCCATCGTGCCATACAGTATCAAATGCTTTTTCGATGTCAAGTAGAATAAGACCTGTCGATTTACCAAGATTTCGATTTTTCCTTACGTGATCGCAGACCCTTAAGACTTGATGAGAAGTGCTATGAAACATTCTAAATCCAAACTGTTCGTTAGGAAGAATATTTTTTTCATCAACAATCTTTAATATTTTGTTCTTAAGCACCTTTTCCAGTATTTTACTGAGACAACTTAACAAGCTTATCGGGCGATAGCTAGTTGGAAGTTTTGCAGGCTTTCCTGGTTTTGGAATAGGTATTATTTTTGCATGTTTCCATGTCTTTGGGAAGTACTGAATTTTGAGACATGCATTAATCAAAAATGAAATAAATTCAAACCCTGCTTTCGGTAGTTTCTTTAAATAAATATTTTTGATCTTGTCTAGTCCATCAGATTTCTTTGTTTTCAGGCTAGAGATAATATGTCTAACTTCCTGTTTCGTAACAAACTGATCAATAGGAGTCTCACTAGTTTGGATGTGAATTGAGCTCAACGTTCGACTTACCAGTTGGTTAGTAGCGTCATCACTTAGATGTTGTGCCACTAAATGATTTTTTGAAAATGTTGATGCAAACACATCGGCCTTTCTTGAATCTTGGTAGACAATTTCATCAAAATTTTCAAGATTAGGTATTTGCCTACTTTTATTTTTAATAATTTTAGCAATATTCCAGAAAGGCTTTGCATTTTTGTCTAGATTGCTAAGGGTGTTATTCCATTTTCTATTCCGATGCAAATTAATTTCATCTGTTATCTTTTTATCATAAAGCTTGACTTGAATTCGATATTCAGGTAAACGGTAACGTTGCCATTGCCTTTTAAAGGAATTTCGTATACGTATATATTCTAATACATGTTCCGGCATTTTATTAAGAAATGGTTTTTTTACTCTTTTAGGGACACATGACTGTACTGAATCAAGTATTTGATTAGAAAAGGTCTGGACACTAGCATCAACGTCTTCTTTTGAGCATATTCTATCCAAATCAGTAGAAGTTGTTCTAAGTTTGGATCTTATTTCTGACTTAAAACGACTCCAATTAGCATTATTGAAATCTAAAAAATAACTAACTCTATTTTCTGCTGATTCATGCATTTTACAAAAAACTGGAACATGGTCAGAATTTAGTTCGTTGATAGTTTCAGGTTGACTTAAAAACGAAGGAATATTTGTTATAAACAAATCAAGAACAGAAGGACTGCCTCTCGAACCAGACGGAAAATAAGTTGGACTAAACGGATACAACATGGAATACGGAAACAAGGAAGACATACTAGAAAGAACATTACCCCATGAATTTGCACGAATACAACCCCAATCTCTGTGTCTACAGTTCAGGTCACCTCCAATGATATAGCTTTCGTTTCTAATTATTAATTTTCTTAAATCTCTTTTAAAGTGCATTCTTTTTTCTACAGAAGAATTCTTACCTGGAAAATACACACAAAACATTTTTACTGTTGCATGATTCCTCAACCTAATCTCTACACCAACATTCTCTACGTAACGAGTACCCACAATGGGCAAGAGAGAATGTTGAATTGATTTCTTAATTAAAATTGCTACACCACCACCTCTTTGATCAGATCGATCTACACGGTAGCATTTGTAGTTTTGACTGTTTAAGCTAATATTTGAATTTAACCATGTTTCTGTTACAAGAGCTACATCAATTTGGTTTTGATTTAAAAAATTTAAGAATTCCGTAATTTTATTACGAATGCCTTTGGCATTCCATGTTATAATATTTAAATTATAATCTAGCATTGTATTTAATATAGTCGTATTACTTGACATTAGAATATAAAAACTTAGTTGCTAACTGTGCGATAGCTTGAAATTGTTCTAGTTTTGTTTTACATAAACTTAATTTAGTAATCATCTCCATTACTAGAGTATTTAATTCATCCATAGAGAACAACTCACCAGTAGATGGCGTTGGCCTGTTCAGATAAGCTTCGGCAAGATGTGTATCCACCACAGGGTTGGTATTCACCACAGGTGTTGTTCTCTGCCATGTAGTTGGTTTCATGCTCTGTCCTTGTCTTTCACGTACACGGTTTGTCATAATTGGGAAATCGTTCAATGACTGATAAGAAGGACTGAGCTTCTGCATACTGATATTGACGGCATTGTTTGTAATTTTAGGCTGTGCTTGAATACGATGACTTGCTTTATTTGAAAGTTTTTCTCTCATTTCAAGGTATCTCTTTCTGATTGCACATGCGCTGTCAGTAGATTTGTGCTGCTCGTTACAGTTTGCACATTTATAAACTTCAGTGTTGTTGCATTCATCAGTCTTGTGAGGTCCCGCACATATGGAGCAATATGTTTTTACATGACAATTACTTTCGCCATGACCAAACATTTGACAGTTTCTGCACTGTGTCAATCGATTTTTTTGTTTACGTTGATATGACCAGTTGATTTGTGTATGAAAGATCGAGCGATAACTTTTCTTTAGCTGGAACAATTTGATAGATCCATTTTCTAAAGATACTATGTAAAATGTATCTGTATATTGTTCATATTTTTTGGTGATCATTTTAACTTCTTTGCATAGAAGGCCAAGTTTGATCAATTCATTTTTTAGCTCAGTTGTGTTTATTTCACTTAAACCATACAAGACAACTTTAAAAGCTTTTTCACTTTTGAGGGCATGGGTAAAGTATTGGCAATTGTCTGCAATTAATTTGCCAAGAACTAAATTGTATGAATTCATAGATTCGCACATAATTTTAATGCCAATCGACATTTTTTTGATTGAATAATCTAAGATGTTTAACGATTTCAATGTTGTATGAACATATTCGCACGATTTTTGTAAAAGTTTGATTGGGGGAATTTGCACTTTTTTATTAGAATTGCTTGGCGATGCGGAATCGTCCATTTTTTCGACATCATTTTCATTGTCTGTGTCGCTATCCGGCAAACATTGTAAAGGACTCCAGTAATTTCTTCTGGAGCCCTTTGCACTCACATTCATAATTTTTGTTTTAGGGAATTTACTACCCGAGGACACTAAGTTGTCCTCGGTATTTGGAGATCTCTTACGTTTACTTATTTTGGAAAAAAAAAAAAATCACGATCAGAGATAAGAATGGCTTAACTTGACGTCTTGCTCTATCAAAAGCTCCTATATTTTATTTTTTTTTATTTTTAGTTTCTTGTCAAAAAATTCGGAAAGTATATTTTTGAAAAGTTTTACATAATTTTATCCGTAGGTATATCGTTTTAACTATTTCGTTTAAAATCTATTATATAATGAATTACTGGATTAACTTAAGCAAATTTCAAAAACTTTTCAATTTGTATTATTTGCCAATGTCCGCTTATTTTTTTAATCGAAATCGTTTTTGAAAAAAACAAGCTTTTCAATATTATTCATAGGGCAAATACCGATAATTTTCGTTCTTAAAATAAAAATTCAATTTTAACTAAAACTCATGTCTTTTTGTTATCATAAGCCCTCCAATAATATCCAATATAATAATATCTAATATAATAATACATAATACTAAAAAAAAATAAACTCTTAACTTTCTTGATTTTCGTGTTAAATAAAACAATTTTTGCAGTTTTTATTGGGTACAGTTCTTGTTACCTACAGTTTTTATGTTTCTTATTCTGAAATCACCGTTTCACTCCAGATAATTTTAGAAGCTTTTAAGGGTATAGTAATGAATAATTGTTGTATTTATTCAATGGTATTAGTTTCTTTAACAAATGAAAAAATTTCATTCAAAATAAACAGAATTGATATACCTAAGCTGTTATGTATCTCAATATAAAAACATCATTTGACAAATAAAAATATTTTCCTGGATGATATAAAATCATATTTTTTACATGTAATGATTTTCGGTTCTGTTTTCCTTAGTAGTAAAAAAAAAATAAAAATAAAAATAGATGTCAGTATCAAAATAAATGATAATTAAATTTGGATTGGGGTCGATATTTCTGCCGAAGTAAAATTTTGTTTTTGCAAAATTTAAAATTCTGTTTTTAATTTTTGAAGAATTTTGAAATGCAAAATTTTGAAAGCTGATTTTTTTTTATCTATTTGGTCAACGGCTCAGTTTTGATCCCAATTCAGGCAAAGTGTAAGTCATAATGTATTTTTATTATAAAAAAAAATTATGCATGTATAAAATAACCAAATATAATATCAACTGCTAGAAACTTGTAAAGCAAGATTTTAGGTTGCAGAATTTTATGTACTGCGGCAAATAAGGTTATATTTGCAAGTCAAATAAAGCGTTTACTTTTCTCATTATATTAATTTTTTATTTTAAAAGCTTACAAAAAAAAAAATTATGCAATTTAAAAGCCAAATATTTCTTCTTAAGAATTAAACAATTTTTAAATTTTTACAATGCGTAAAAAGTATAAAAATAGGTTATTGAAAACAATCATTTTCATCAAAAAAAAAAAAGCAAAAAAACATGCATTTTTATCTTCTCACGTCATTAATTCCATTTTTTTCCCATACAACCTATAAAAATTTGTATACCATCTGAAAGCTTATTGTTTTAGCTCAAAATAAATGTATATATCGATCAGGTCTATGAGAGATCTACAAAAAGAGCTTGAATTTTTTGAACTCCATCAAATTTCATATAAAAAAGCAAAAAAAAAACATTTATTTTTATGTTCTCAGGGTATGGAATCAATTTTTTTGTTTGACAACTTATAAAAAATTAATACCATGTGAAAGCTTATTATTTCACCTTTCATATGACGTATCAATCTCAAAGATGCCTACAAAAGAAGTTAGAATTTTTTAAAGTCAACCATATCCAATTTCCACACTGAGATTACGGTACTTCCCACACTGGTGGCTGTTCGGGGTCAAAAGTTATAACCTGTTGCTCTTGGTCAAAAGTTATAACCTGTTGAATTTAAAATTTTATTTTACCGTTATTTCAAAATTGTGTTTTTGAAAATGATTGAAACTTCGCACACATATAGTCGTGGTCATGGTATATCATTATTCCATATACTTTATTCCTGTATCTATTAAAGAAAAAAAGATAAAAATAAAAACGATGAAAATCGGTTAAAAACGGTCAAAAAACTTTTTTTAACAACTTGTTTCTTCCGTTATTCAGTCAAAACTTACTAAACGATTGCAAGTTTTTACACAGGTATGCATAAAGCAGAAACCTACATATCCTATAAGTTTGAGATTTTTTGAACGATCCAAAAAAAAGCTAAAAATCAAAAATTACCCAAAAATACCCCTACAAAATAAGGTGTTTTTCAAAAATTCATATTTCGAAACGCAGAGTGTTGGAAAAAAATCCGTATCAGACGCTAAATTTTTTTTTGCTCATCTTTTACCTGGAATTGTCAAAAAAAGTTTAATTTACCCAAAATCATCATTTTGTCATAGCCCCAACACGTGTACAACGTTCAAACAAAACGTTATAGCTTAGTTTCAAAATTTCTTAGAATTTTTTCTTAAATACAGTTATTCTTAAATTAATCTCATCTATCTAAAGCAAAAAAATCAATTCTCTACGACATCGCGTTTAGATTTTAGCCCAAATTTCATCTTTCCATTTTACCCCTGTTTACCCTATTAAATGACGGAATTTTTAAAAATCCTTCATTTGGATTAAGCTTTAGGTTATTATTAGGTCTTATATAATCTCAAGTAGCACACTTGTGTATAAATTGGTGTAAATTCATTAATTTTGGTGTAAAATTGAGAAAATTGAAAAAATATGGTGTATTTCTCAAAATTAGTGGTATAAAAACTATACCACTGTCTTTTCTGTACAAAATTTCAACATTTTTTTAAGATTCAGTGCAAAAAATACACCGATATTCAGTTGTTTTTATAATATACCACTAGTGGTGCATAAAATTATTTGATTCTGAAATCAACCAAAACGGTTTATTTTGTACACTCTGTTTGGTGTAGGAAGCACACCCTGTGGACATAAAATTCACCAAAATGCATATGTGGGAGACGCCATATTTTTCAATGGACGCCATTTAAAAATAGAAGACAGCGATTAATTATTTTATTAAAATAGTATATTTATCGACCTAATAGTCCCGCATTCTTAGTTTTTTCGATTCATTATAAAATAACTTTTCTTAAAAAAATTTAAAACAACACAAAAATTATAATTTTTGAAAAATTGATTCTTAAAATCGAAAAAAAAAAATCATTAATTTACTGACATTTTTGAGGCGCTCGATTTTTAGAGGGGGTAGCATCTAAAATTAGTAGATAGAATGTGTTTCGTTTTAAAATTTGGCAAACAAAATCATATTTAACCATTGGTTTCTTATGGCAATATTATGAAAGTGAATAAAAATTCATTTTCATTTATTTCATAAGAAATGGTGTGAATTAGAATTCATCAAACTGTTTGAGATAAAAAATAAACTTTGGTTCAAATTTTAAATCAGAATAATTTAAATGGTGTATTTTATCCATAGATTTATTGTGTATTTTTCAATTTCTAAAAGATATAATTTTCACCAAAAACCAGATCATTTAATATAGGTACCACTAGCGCCATTTATACACCAAAATCGGTATATTTTTTTAAAAACCGGAGTTTATTTTGTACGAGAAAATGGTGTATTTTTTATATTCAAAATGCATATCACGAAAGTGCAAAAAATACACCAAATATTTTGGTGTATCTTAGACTTTTGTGCTACTTGAGATATAGAAGATTTTTATAGATTTATATAGAAGATTTTTGTAACTCTAAAAGTTTATTTTTAATTGAAATTTTTTGCCGCACTGCGAAAGTGCGAGAGTGTAACGATAGAAAATGGCGTCACTTATTTGTGGTGGCTGCCATGGATCATCGATTTATAAGACGTTATCACGTCAAAAAAAAAAATGTTTTTGTAAGAAAATAAACTGGGCTTTAATAATAAGCCAAAAAAATTAATACTCATTAACGAGTTTTTTTTTTTAATAAAATGATATGAAAGTAAAAAAAAAAGACTTAAAAAAACGAAAAAAATTGCTTTTGATTCGAAATTGCAGGTTTCTCTGCAAAAATCGCGAAAACCGTCATATCTCGAAAACGGTACGAAAACAAAAAAATTACCTCTTAAGTTTTTCATTTTAAAATGACCTCAGGAATCCATGGTTTTCGTTTGGGGCCGTGACTGTGGAACACCCTGTAGAATGGGATCGTGACTGGTAACATCTCTGAAACTAGTAACATAGTTTCTGGTTGCTGTCAGGCAAATTTTATACCTGATACTTCTCACTTAGATGTCTTGTTTGTGTGGCCCAGTTTCTTATATAAAAGGCTAGTTCAACATTTCATAGCTATCAGCTCGAAACCAGTGCGTTAAAAAATTTTAACAATTTTTCAAATTATTAAATTTGAATGGTCACTATGGCGTATGTGTAACATTTTTTGTAACTCATTTTTAGTTGGCTAGAATTTTTTTTTTCAAACAATTTAACATGTTGATAATTCTGTCATGTTAACATAAATTGAGGTAGCTATCTACATTTTCGGTGCCATGAAAAATATTGGATAGTTAATTTTCTAGATGCTTTTTTTTGATTTAGATTTTATAGATTTCTTTATTTCTTTACAAGCTATTCTATTACAAACTCTTTTAAATATTAAATTAAAATCTGCTGTCCTCGAACAAGTGGCGAAAATATTTTGCCAGAAAACTTTTTTCCTAGCTCAATTGTAGATTCTATGAGTTGTATTGGTATTGAACTTAAAATTTTCTTCTCTATTTTTTAACAAATTTTATGAACACAGATTATCCTTGTTAATTTTTATATTTTAGACCTTTTTAAAAATCTAACTTTATAGACTCATGAGTACCTTATATATTTAACCTTTCTACCAATATTTTTATTTTATATTCAAATTAGTTTTAATAGAAAATTGAAATTCAGAAAACAAAAGCTAAACGAAATGACCTTATTTCACGAATCATTAAACTTGTAAGAAAAACACAAAAACCAAAACCTCAAAATAGGTTGGTATACGAGTGTATACTAGAGAGAAAACTTAATGGCGATGAACTTAGTACGTAGTTAGGTACGCACTTGCACCTCTTTCCAACCGAAGACTTTTTCTCAACTTGTAGGTATACCTTTGTATACCATACACATATTATAACGATGTAGGTTAGGTTAGGTACCTACTCTCGTTCCAACCTTACAAAAAAAAACATTAATCATTGATTTATCTTAGGAACACCATCTACATGCGGTTGTGGCAATGACGTGTATAGAAATTTGCGATTAAGAATTCAAAAGTATCGCTGAAGTACATAAATATACAGAAGGAACAAATTTTTGCCCTCAGAAGAATGGCAAGAGATTTATATCGCAGGCGGGAGAGGAGAAAAGGAATATCGTGGGTGTTTTTTTCAAGGTACTCGTATAATACAATTGTATGTATTAATGGAGAAGTTGAAAAGTGTTTGTCCTGATCCTTATGGGCTATATTAATATGGGTCGTGTTCGTTTTTGTTGAATGGCGGTAATGCGTGCTTATTATTATAGTATAAGGTTAAGGGCCCCCGTTGGTGTTGTGAATGAGTTTTTTTTGTTATTGTTGTTTTGGTATATATGTGTATAAGTACT